>NW_026876916.1:0-20352 GCF_032173495.1 Musca vetustissima | reverse complement strand
GGGTATTATATCCTTGTGCATATGTTTGTATCAGGCAAAAGGAAGCGAGATAGACACATGGTTCGTTTTGAGAATATGCATAGAATCACATTCTGAGTCGATTTATGCATGTCCGTCCGTCTGTCGATGTTAAATTGTAAACAAAGTACAGGTCGCATTTATAATCCGAATTGGATGAAATTTGGCATAGGTCACTTATTTGGCCCAAGGACGAACTCTATTGAAATTGGGAAAAATCGGTTCAGATTTGGATATAGCTCCCATATATATATTTAACCGATTTAATGTAAACGGTCCCTATATATCTTTCGATTTGCTCGAAATTTGGTACAGCGTAATGAATTAGGTCTAGAATGATGTGTGTCAAGTTTCCTGAAAATCGGTTCAGATTTGGATATAGCTCCCATATATATATTCGTCCTATATATCTTTCGATTTGCACGAAATTTGGTACGGCGTAATGAATTAGGTCTAGAATGATGTGTGTTAAGTTTCGTGAAAATCCGTTCAGATTTGGATATAGCTCCCATATATATTTTCGTCCGATATAAGGTAAATGGCGTACCAAAGACTCTTTATATACCTCGATTTACACGAAATTTGGCATATCGTACTGAATTAAGTCTAGAATGATGTGTGTTAAATTTTTTAAAAATCGGCTCAGATTTAGATATAGCTCCCATATATATTTTCGTCCGATTTTAGGTAAATATTGCACCAAAGTCCCTTTTTATGCTTCGATGTGCACAAAATTTGGCTTAGCGTACTAAATTGAATCTAGAATGATGAGTGGTGAGTTTCGGGAAAGTCGGTCGAGATTTTAATATAGCTCCCATATATATTTTCGTCCGATTTAATGTAAATGGTGCACCGAAGTCCCTATATATCTCTAGATTTGCACGAAATTTGGCACAACGTAATGAATTAGGCCTAGAATGATGTGTGCAGAGTTTCGTGATAATCGGTTCAGATTTAGATATAGCTCCCATATATAGTTTCGTCCGATTTTAGGTAAATGGTGCACCAAAGTCCTTATATATCTTTCGATTTGCACGAAATTTAGCATATCGTATTCAATTAAGTCTAGAATGATGTGTGCTAAGTTTCGTGTAAATCGGTTCAGATTTACATATAGCTCCCATATATAGTTTCGTCCGATTTTACGTAAATGGTGCACCAAAATCCCTATATATGATTCGATTTGCACGAAATTGGGCAGAGCGTTCTGTATAAAGTGCAGAATGATGTGTGCTGAGTTTGGTGAGAATCGGTTCAGATTTCGATATAGCTCCTATATATATTTTCGTCCGATTTATGTAAATGGTGTACCAATGTCCCTATATATCGATTTGCACGAAATTTGGCACAGCGTACTGAATTAAGTCTAAAGCGATGTGTGTAAAATTTCGTGGATATCGGTTCAGATTTATATATAGCTCCCACATATAGATCATATTTTTAACAACGCGGCGTACCGAATAGCGTGTATCAATTGTGCTATAAATCGTTTTACATAAATTTTCCCCATGATACGCAAGCGGTTCTAAATCTGCTCGAATGAAATTAAAGTTAGGATGGGTTGGAGAAAGTGGGAACATAGACATGCAATTGTTAGGATACATATGTACAATATACCCAAAGTGGTGAAGGGTATCATATAGTCGGCTCAGTCCGACTTTACTACTTTCCTTACTGGTTTTATATTACAAAATAGAATATAACTACATTTGGCGTATTTGGAACGGAAAATGAGGCTATCCCATTTGAATGGATCACATAGCTCCTGAAGGATATACAAACCCTTGTTAGAGTCTTATTACGTTCAAACTACACCTGAAGTTCCTCAACGGAGAGAGGAGCCTCTGTAAGGTCCGCTGTAAAAAGTAGCTGCCTTGAGGTCCCTATATCGATCGAAAATCTCTTCTACATTTGAAATTTAAATGTGGTGTACATTCATGGTGAAGGGTATAAACATTTCGACTCGACCCATTTAGGGTGGCTAGTTGGTCGACTGGCTAGTGGTTGGGAACTGGTATCAAGCTTGAACTATTGCCGTGTTATTTTTCGTGCTTACCCAGCAAAGGTTTTATAATGCTTCGCTTAGACTAACAACTACGGAACAAAAATATGCCGACCAGTCAGCCTCTCCATGGTCTTGGTCTTCATGTGTGGGTGTGTGTTTGTGTATGGAAAAAAATCCACACATTTGTCGATGCTGTGAATTGGTGTTACTTTTAACTGGCCACCAACAGCCGCCAGTATAGTGAGTGGGTGACGGCTATAGGCATACATTTATACAATATATTTTGAATGTATGTCAAATATTTGGCTATGAGCCAAAAACAGAAAATTTTCAAAGCATAAAATACAAAATATCCTGCGATTAGTTAGCAAGTAACCCAGGCTCAGGCTGAACAAGGCATCTGGCCGGTATTGGCATGTAAACACAAACACAGAGAGAGAGAAACACCTACACATACATACAAAAAAACATAGTTGGTAGTACGTACTCTGGCGTATGTTTACATACGAAGAAACAAATAAACGAACATACATACGAAATGATTCGTAATATATACCGAATTTACAGTGAACAATAACGTAAAGCATTTCCAAAAAATACAATAAGAACAACAACAACGAAATACAAACGATCAAAAAATATTATTTTGTAATACACTATGTTGCCTTTAACAGGAGCAGCAACAAGAACAACAACTATAGCCGCCAGCAAGAGTAAGGCAAATGCAAAACAAAAAAATCTATATAGCCCTTCATTTGTTTGGTTTCAGATCACCTAATGGGGTTAGATTGAAGATGAGGAGAAAATAACCAAATTATTTTCAATGACAAAATTTTTCAATCTTTATGTGGAGATGGGCTGTCTCCGAAATGATTTTTTTCTTACAATAAATTTGTTTTTGTAATAAAGGAAGAAAGGTAGATCGCATCAGCGGGTCCACCCACATATATGAAATCCTTTATACGTCCCTGCTGTATGAAATTTTCTAGCCCAAGCATAACATTGATGGAGAATCTCCTTATAGTTTATATAAAAAAATTTCCGTAGTTTATATAAAAATATCTTCATAGCTATGTAAGATATTGTCAAGATCCCCTGGAAATTCGTCATATATAAGAATCATTTTTAATAGCCCTCAAAGACAGAATGAAAGTCCTTTAAAGATGGCAGACCTCCTGAAGATATTCTAATAAGATGTGATATTAATACAGTCTCTAATAAGAGTCTCTAAAGATCCTCTGGAAACTCGTCGTATAAAAAAAAAATAATGTTTAGAAGTCTGCAAAGGCTGAACGCCATCTGAAGGTCCTTAAAGATGGCAGACACCCTGAAGACACTCATATAATATATAAGCCTCTATTAGTATAATATATTCAAAGAGTCTCAAAAGATAAAGTCCTATCGAATATTATCCGAAGGGTTTCTGAAGATGCTTTACGTATAAAATATGTTTCAAAGGTCTTGAAGTTTCTTCAAAGGCAGTAGGGCGAACCTCTATATATATCAGAAATTTACTTTATAAATATAATATCATTTAATAAAATACTTTTTAATAATCCATATAAACCGATGATCTACTGCAAGGTGTTTGCAGAAAATTGATCCTCTGAAGATCATCTATAAACGAAATATTAACTGAATACTCTTTAAATATATTAGATATCCGCAGGGTCTTCTATAGCTTGATTATAGCTTGATTAATCTCTGTATAGAGAGGGAGGAGCTCATATTATAAAAAATTGTCTTAAGTGTCTTCTAATTTTGGAACATATTCTCAATATCCTAATAAAACACGAGTAAGGAAAGTGTAAAAATCGGACGGGCCTTGATACCCTTCAAGATTTGCTACTATGTACATAGAAAATATATAACTCCTTTGGAGGACCATTGATATGAATTCGGCTGAAATTAAATGCATACATACAATATTTTAATCAATAGAAAAATTATACATATACCCTTCCCTTCTACCCGGGCAGACTTGGATTCTTTGCTGTACCATTTGCAAGAAATCGAAAAAATTATATATGTGAACTATATGGAAATGTAGAATTAACCTGGACCTGAACAAATTTCAACAAACCGACATACGCTTTTCGGTACACCATTTGCAAGATATTGGATGAAATTATATGAGAGAGCTATATATAAATTTGAACCGATTTCAACAAAACTATAAACACGTCATTCTACACTCGATTCAATATGCAAAATATAATATCGGGCACTGATATATGGTGCCCCATAATATAAAATGGGACTAAAGTATTTATGGGAGCTATATCTAATTCTGAACCGATTTACAGACATCAAACTGTACCTAATTACGCGTGCAAAATTTTGTCTCAATCGGACAAATATTGGGAGTTTGGTGCACCATTTAGATAAAATCGGACAGAACTATATATGGGAGCTATATCTAAAGTTGAACCGATTTCAACAAAACTTCCCGGACATCAAACTAAATTGTGTCTCAATTGGACAAACTTTGAAAGGTTGGTACACCATTTACACAAAATCGGACGAAAATATTTATGGGAGCTATATTTAAATCTTAACCGATTTTGTCAAATGTCAATAGTGTTCGTACTTGGGACAAATAAGTGACTTGTGACTATTTTCATCCAATTCGGATCATAAATGCGACCTGTACTGTGCTCACAAGAATGCATGGACGGACGGATATTCATAAAAGGATTCAGAATGTTATTATATGCATATCCTCGAAAAGAACCATGGGGTTATCTCGATTCCTTTGCCCTGTAACAAACATATGCGCTGAAGGTTATAAAAATGGATGGTTATAAAAACGGATAATGTTCTACTATAAAATCCTTGTAATTTTCTTCTATAAATAGTAGGCGATTCTATAACAAACCCAGGCCTCATGAAGGTCATTCACTATTAAATGATACAACGATTTCCGGGCGTCCGGTTTTCTACAAATCAAAGATCAATCAATAGATAGCAGACCTTCTGTATGCTTAATACCTTTTTAAGGGCCAGGGGTAATGACTAGACCCTGATACCTACATTTATTTATTTCAGCCTATAAAAATTTCCCGGGGATCCATTATATATTAAAAATATGGAAAATGTCCTCCGTTACTCACTCTACAGTTCTACACAGAATACACTTTTCTATCGACAAAATACCTTCTACTATGCTTCTAGACAGAATACCAATCCTAGATCAGTCTCTAAATTTTCTGTTCACAGAAGACCTTCTTTAATTATTTTATACACAGAAGACTTTCTGCAGGTCTTCAGTAGACAGACGAGATTGTACATGGCGTCTACAGGTCGAAGATTTATATGGCTTCTTCAGACAAATGGCTAACACCTGATCCTCTAAAAATAAATTAAATCAATAATGCAAGTCTTCTGTACGCATGATAACTTCCTAAGCACTAGGCAGAATACCTTATTTAACTCTACCTTATTTTGTAGTTATACAAATATTCTATAAATAGAATACCATCTCTATGTTTGCTATAAAAAGAAGACCTTCTCTAGGTCACGTAAAGACATAAGGTTCTCTATTCACATAAATTCAGAAGACTACGACGCTATTTTCTCTATTACAGAACACACTCTATAATATGACAATTGAAAAGTCGCCGACCGAACATAGTCCCTTTTTCGATAGCACATTTATACCCTCCTAAATACATTAACTTTGTCATTCAGTTTCCAACGTTCGACTGGGTCCCAGAAAGGAATATATATACATGTAATATTGAAGATAATACTTATAGGATGTTTGGAACGGGATATATTGGTCCATTTCTTGATATGTTTGAACCACACATTCCTACCGAAGTGGCTATAAATTGGCTTTAGTGTTCTTCGACATAACTCCATAGCAAGACCACCTCCACCAAAAGCCTTATGTGGGGTTCCCAAAGCATTAAATACCCTCTGACAGAAAATGTCAATGTAGACCCATAATTTGATAAAGCATTTAATAGACATCGGGAAAATAAAAGAATTGAATAACATTTTATAGGACTCGAAGAATTCTCTGCGATTTTATGAATAGTTCCTGTTTGCTTTTCTAACGTGTAGTTGCCTTAAGAAGCGTATGTTTGATGTCAGTACGTATACGTTCTGTAGTTAATATAAGAGAAAACCAGTGAGCTGGGCAGTATAGTCGGACGGGGCCGACCATATGATACCCTACACAACTTCCACCAAAAACTAACTTTCTGTGGATTTATATTCTGAGCTTGGGCAATATTTCGCGATATTTGAACCATCTGGACCAACTAGAGGCCGACAATTATTACTAATGTTCAGTACAGCCCTTCTAATTACTTGTCCAGATTCCTATCCCTTGTGTTATGATCTTCTTATTCCCTATAGATCGACTCAAAAAAAAAAAAAAAAAACACAAAAAATTAAGTTTTCGGTCCACTTCATCACAATATAATTATCTGGTCGTCACCGAAAATTATATGCGTTATCCTTGACCATAACTGGAACTACATGAAACATTTTAAAGCGATCAGCGCTATATTTCCGCCCTCTAATGTGGTAAAGGGTTACTAAATAATATCTGAATACATAAGCACCTGTAAATGTTTAAGTGTAACTCCCACATCTGAGTACATACGACCATATAATTGGTATCAATTTAAAGGCCAACCACTGCCCTTGGATATACCAACAACTTTTCGGGTCTATGTCCTTCAGGTGTGAATCTATGCGCTATAGAATACAAATTTTGTAACTTTTCACACAAAAGTCAGGGTCCATTTGACCCGCTAAATATTGACCGATCCTTATCAAAACAGGCATGCTTATTCTTTGGCCCGATACCCTTCTCTATGTAAAAATTCGCGATGTTTGGGTCATAATTGCGGCCTCTAGAGCGACCAAAAAATCAGACAAAATATAGTTTTTGGTCCATTTCATCCCCTAGATATTTCATGAAGATTGGTCCATAACTGTGGCCTGTATCGTGTTTACAAAATATAATGGACGGACGGACACACATGTCTAGATCGACTCAGCTAGTCGAGATATGACGATCGATATACTTAAAGGTGGGTCTAGGACCAATATTTCGCGGCGTTACAAACACTTGGGACTGCACAAAGCTATAATACCCTGACAACATAGTTGTGTAGGGTATAAATATAATTATCTATTATGGAAAATAATTAGGGGGTGTATGCTTACTGCCAGCACTTTACATCCCGACAATTTTTGGTATTTTGGTCTTCCATATAAAATATTACACGAAATGTTTCTAGCCAACACTTACCAAACTACCCCCTCAATTTGTTACAAAATGCCCACCAGCCTTAAGCTATTTTATATGCTTGCACCCACTACACACAATCACACTCACTGTTAGAGAAAGATTGTGGAAAAAACTCATATTTTTCAAATGCATTGAAGCTGAATGCAGTAAACATTTGGCGGCCTGTTTAAGCTCGTTTCATAGGGGTCGTCTTAATTTTTTTTTTTTTGGACTCTGTATGTTTTTGCCAAGTTCTGCTATTTATTTTCGCCCTTCGATTTTTCTCTTCTTGTTTCGATTTTGTTAAACAAAATGTGGTGCCACGGCATTTTTTCGGAACTGTTTTTTTTTTCTCATTTCACTCTTCATAAAATATCAATGAAATTGAAGGGTTTTATGGAGAAACATGTGCATGCTGCATTTCAGTGGACTCGTATGGTAACGTTGTAGTTAGAGAATGGGTTATCAGATTTTTTTGGAAGAATGAGAGATCTGTGGAAGAGTGAGTGTTGAATGAAAATTGTTAAAGGTGAAATATTTCATGTGACACAACATTTTTCAAAATCACGTGGAAAATGTAACTTGATTTAACCCTTTCAGTGTCAATAAAAATTTTTGTAGGAATACAATTTTGTATCTAAAATCATATAAAGGGACATAGTTTAGAAAAACTAGCAACTGTCATTTTAAACCTCTGTCGGTTTCGTCTGTCTTTCAGCAAAAATAAAAACACCAAGAGTAACGGTACATAGGATAACCGAAAAATCGCAAAGAAAGAGAGTACTTTTAAATGTCGAATATATTCGACTAAAACATTGAAAGGGTTAACCAGTTCAGTTATCTCTTTCAATTGTGAGATCTGCCAATTTTAAGAGAATCATGTGCATGGGTCTGTTTTTATACCCTTCACCACACTGTGGCATTTTGTCTTTGTGCATATGTTTGTAACAGGTAAAAGAAAACGAGGTAGACACATGGTTCCTCTTGAGAATATGCATAGAATCACTTTTTAAGTCGATTTATGCATGTCCGTTCATATGTCCATGTTAAATTGTAAACAAAGTACATGTCTCATTTTTGATTCGAATTGGATAACATTTGGCACAGCTTATTTATTTGGCCCAAGGACGAACCCTATTGAAATTGGGAAAAATCGGTTCAGATTTAAATATATATTTTAGTCCGATTTTATGTAAATAGTGCACCAACGTCCCTATATATTCTTCGATTTGCACGAAAGTTGGCATATCGTACTTAATGCCTAGAGCCTAGAGTGATATGTGTTAAGTTTCATGAAAATCGGTTCAGATTTAGGTATAGCTCCCATACATATTTTCGTCCGAGTTTAGGGAAATAGTGCACCAAACTCCCTGTATATCCTTAGATTTGCCCGAAATTTGGCATAGCGTACTGAATTGAGTCTAGAATGTGTGGTAAGTTTCGGAAAAATCGGCTCAGATTTCGATATATATATATTCTTCGATTTGCACGAAATTTGGCATATCGTACTTAATGCCTAGAGCCTAGAGTGATATGTGTTAAGTTTCATGAAAATCGGTTCAGATTTAGATATAGCTCCCATATATATTTTCGTCCGAGTTTAGGGAAATAGTGCACCAAACTCCCTATATATCCTTAGATTTGCCGAAATTTGGAAAAAATCGGCTCAGATTTCCCACATATATATATATATATATATATATCTATTTGTCCGATTTTACATAAGTGGTGCAACAAACTCTTTATGTATTTGAAATTACATTTTTAACACCGAATAACGTGTATAAATTTTGCTATAAATCGTTTTCCATAAATTTGTGCCATTGTCTAAATCTGCCCGAATGAAATAAAATTTATCATAGGTAGCAGAAAGACATGAGTATGTTCCTTCGAGGGAGCATTGACATTTAATTGTAAGGATACATATGTACAATATACCCAAAGAGGTGAGGGGTATCATATAGTCGGCCCAGTCCGATTTACTACTTTCCTTACTGGTTTTAATTGTTTATTATTGCTTTGTTATGCTATAAACTGGGAACGAAGTTAGCATTTGGTTTTATATTTTCTATATAAAGGTCGGATAACTTGTTAATGTCTTTGGGTCTGAAAGTGTTATGGGACTTTCCAAACCAATGACTGCATCTGAGTTTGAGCAAGTTCCCACCTTTTATAATAAAAGAATCCAGTATGGTTTGACGTACTACCATGTGTTTTTACAGTAGTACGAGTATAAAGCAATTTGCCAAAAAAGATATCAACTCGTGGACCTCTTGGTGCAGTTATTCATTAGGTGATTGTTTCACTGGATCAACGTAGGACGGTCCATTCTGAGTAGTACATCACTATGTATGTACTTATAATCTTCGATGTATTTCGAAAAAAGGACTAGAGCACCATGATCATGATCTCTCACACATCGGCCCAACAACCATGTGGAGTATTTATTCAACAAGAATCCGAAATTCAAAATTACTGACACTTGGGAGAAACGAAAAATTGAGAGAAACTTTTATATGGAGGCTATGTTAAACATGGACCTATAACAGCAATGCCCAAAATAGGTCCCATGAGCTGTCGGTATATGCCAAATTGTTCACACATACAAAAATAAGGACCCACTTTTTTTGCAATCACAACCAATTGGGGGATAAATCTTCAAAATGCAGAAAATGAGGTGGAAATGGGGTATGTCTAAACATGCATCTATATTGAAAATATCCTGTAAATTTGTTTAACCATGTGTCAAAATAAAGATCACTTCGGCACGCAAATTCAGATAAAACTTTCAAAACCCGAATGAAATGACACCGTTTTAATATAGCACCTATATCTATGTCAAAACTCTGATATTTTGTTGTAAACAGCAGCTTATTTATTTGGCTCCAGGACAAACACCATTTGGTTAGTGAAAATCGGTTCATGTTTGTATTAGCTCCCACAGATATTTTCCCTCGAGTTCGACTAAAAAATAAAAATACCCAAATTTTCGCTGTTACGCTATCTTCTGGAGGAGTGAGATAGGGTGCTGAAATTTTGCATAGAGTTGTCTCTTATCTGCAAGTAGGTCAATTTCGGACCATGTTTAGGCATAACCACCCAATTTTCAGCATTTTAACGATTTTGATAATTTTCAACGGAATTAGCGATAATTTGGTATTTTGTGTTCCTATTTGGAACTAAATCTTCCTACCGAATATAATCAATATCGGTCCAGATTTAGCTATAGCTCCCCCATTAAACAGTACCCCTATATTGTTGGTATTTTGGTGTTTTTTAGCGCGTTTTTCAGCAGAATTCGCTGTAATTTGGTATTTTGCATTCCTACCTATTTGGTAGCAATTATCCCTATTATTTATATTCTCCTACTTTTGACGACAGTTCCCATATAACCTTCTTCATACACTTCACTACACTGTGGTGCATGGTATTATGTCTTTGTGCATATTTTTGTAACAGGAAAAAGGAAACGAGATAGACCGATGATTACGTTGAGAATATTCATACAATCACTTTCTGAGTCGTATTATTAATGTCAAAGTGCAGGTCCCATTTATGATCCGAATTGGATGCATTTTGGCACGGTTCATTTGTTTAGCCAAAGGACGAAAAATTGGTTCAGATTTAGATATAGCTCCAATATATAGTTTCGCCCGTTTTTAAGTAAATGGTGCATCAAAGGCCCAAAATATGACCGATTTCCACGAAATTTTGCGCAATGTACTAAAGTTAGTAGAACCTAAAGTGTGTCATCGTGTCAGTTTGTTGACATCGGTTCAGATTTAGATATAACTTCCATATATATTTTCGTCCGATTTTAAGTAAATGAAGCAAAATATGGCCGATAGGTACAAAGTTTTGCAAAACGTACTGAAGTTGGTATAACCTGACCTGTGGTATGTTTAGTTGAAATCGGTTTAGATATATACTTTATATATTTATGTCCACAAATTCTACATTTTTGCAGATTATGTGGATGTCAAAAAACACCGTCTTGTAATATTTAGTATTTAGTTCAAAAAACAATCTTAACTTTTTATTATTTATAAAAATATGCCCACCAATTTTTTTTAAATTTCGCCACTGTCACTGCATTTAATTTAGTTTCATTTGTTTTCCTAACACTGCCTCCCAAAACTAAAAAAAAAAATTGCAAGGCCTCGCAAAAAAACCGAAAATATTTCAAATGCATTTGGCCGAACATATAAAAAGCAACAAATCTAATGTTTTGTTTTGGAAATGACACATCATTTTCTACGAAAATTAATATTTTCCGATTAATCAACCGAGCGGAAAAATGCAGCAAAATGGCAAATAAACAACAGGAACGGCAACGAGAATGACGACAACAACAACAGTTGCGGCTTCAGCAACATGCACATTGAAAAAATAGTTTCAATTTATTATTAAATATTTTTTTTTTCAATATTTTTTTTTTGTTAATTTATTTGGTTTTGATTTATCAAAGAGGCTTGTTTGTTTGGGAGTCAGAACAATAACGAATAAAATGCAATGGCTTGCTTGAAGGACGTCTATCAAAATGTTGGCTGTTTGAATTTAAAATATTTAAGAAAATACATATAAAAAAACAAATATTTTTTCAACATTATTTCAATTGGAAGAAGGTAAATTCTAGCAGAAATAAAAAAATATTTGAAAATTTTTAATAATTGATTTTAAAAATTTAATTAATAAGGAAAATGTCAAAGTCAGACGGCTCCGATTATATGATACCCTATACTACTTTGCTTCTAAGTGTCGTTCTGTAACCTACAGTCAATGTTGCCAATTTAGCACTTTTCAAACTCGTTTAGCACCAAAAAAGTGATCTAACACCTAGGACCTTTTTTAGCATTTTTATTTTTCAACAATTAGTTAACATTTTGGGTATTATTTCGATTAAAATTTCACGCCATGAGTTTTATTTTCTAATGTTAAAAAGTTTTAAAGTTCGACCGGTCAGAATTTTTATACAATGTACCATGTGGAGTGTATAAAAATTTCACAAAAAATGGTCGCGTACTTTATATGCGGAATAAGGGAATACGGAATGCCAAAATATAGCCATTCCGGAGTACTGCAAATGGGTCGCGTAGCAATTTATAATAAGGTAATGCCAAAAGATGGACCTACTTCGGAAAATTTTTCTCAAAAAATGGTCGAGTACTTTATATGCTTTATTATAATGAGGTAATGCCAAAAAATGGACCTATTTCGGAAAATTTTTCTCAAAAAATGGTCGGGTACTTTATATGCTTACTATGGGATCGCTTACTAGAAGGATGTATATTTGGTACAATGAAAAACCAAACCATGAAACTATCACCGGGAATACGGAATGCCGAAATCTGGAAATGGATGAGGTAATGGACTTACTTCGGAAAATTGCGCAAACATGTTTTTTAAAGTTCTAAACCTGACCAGTAAGGAAAGTAGTACAGTTGGACTGGGCGTCTATATGATACCCTTCACCACTTTGGGTATATTGTACATATGTATCCCAACAATTGCATGTCTATGTTCCCTCTTTCTCCAACCTATGCTAACTTTAATTTCATTCGAGCAGATTTAGAGTCGTCTGCGTAACATGGGGAACATTTATGGAAAACGATTTATAGTAAAATTGATACACGCTATTCGGTACGCCGCGTTGTTAAAAATATAATCTATATGTGGGAGCTATATCTAAATCTGAACGGATTTTCACGAAATTTAACACACATCGTTTTAGACTTAATTCTGTACGCTGTGCCAAATTTCGTGCAAATCGAAGGATATATGTAGGGACGTTGGTGCATCATTTACATAAAATCGGACGAACATATATATGGGGGCTATATCGAAATATCGACCGATTTTCCCGAAACTCACCACTCATCATTCTAGACTCAATTTAGTACGCTAAGCCAAATTTTGTGCAAATCGAAGCATATAAAGGGACTTTGGTACACCATTTACCTTAAATCGGACGAAAATATATATGGGAGCTATATCCAAATCTGAACCGATTTTCACGAAACTTAACACACATCATTCTAGACCTAAATTATTACGCTGTGCCAAATTTCGTCCAAATCGAAAAATATATATGGGGACTTTGCTGCACCATTTATATGAAATCGGACAAAACTATATATGTAGCTATATCTAAATCAGGACCGATTTTCTCGAAACTTAGCAGACATCCCTCTTGGCTCAATTCAGTACGTTATGTCAAATTTCGTGCAAATCGAAAGATATATAGGGACTTTTGTGCACTATTTATATGAAATCGGGCGAAACTATATGGGAGCTATATCCAAATCTGGACCGATTTTCTCGAAACTCGGCACACATCATTCTGGGCTCAATTCAGTACGGTATGCCAAATGTCATGCAAATCGAAAGATATATAGGGATTTTGGTGCACTATTTACATGAAATCGGACGAATCTATATATGGGAGCTATATCCAAATCTGGACCGATTTTCACGAAATTTGGCAGACATCACTCTAGGCCCAATTCAGTACGTTATACCAAATTTCGTGCAAATCGAAAGATATATAGGGACTTTGGTACATCATTTATCTTAAATCGGACGAAAATATGTATGGGAGCTATATTTAAATCTGAACCGATTTTTTTCCCAATTTCAATAGGGTTCGTCGTTGGGCCAAATAAATGACCTATGCCAAATTTCATCCAATTCGACCTGTACTTTGTTCACAATTTAACATCGACAGACAGACGGACGGACGGACATGTATAAATCGACTCAGAAAGTGATTCTATGCATATTCTAAAAAGGAACCATGTGTCTATCTCTTTGCCTTTTGCCTGTTACAAACATATGCTTCACCACAGAATGGTGAAGGGTATAAAAAGGACGCAAATAGTATGGAACCTTTATATGTCTTAACATAGACCTATGCAGAAAATTGCCAGCATAAATATATCCTACTCTACAAGAAACCAGACAATGCGTCTAAAACCTTCAAAATAACGAAGTTAGAGGAGTACTTTCATATGAGGTCTGTGTGCAAACCTTCACCTTGACAATTTTCTGTATAAATGCCATTCCCCAAAACCCCACAAAAACCGGCATTAATACATTTTATTGGGAAAATTCGACACACCATAAAAATCAAAAGTTTGAAGGTGTAGTCAATTTGATGGAAAAACGTGCCCGAGGTCCCCAAAATTCCATTATTGGTAGTGAAATTTTTACCAAATGAGAATCTACAATATCAGATTATAGCAAATTATCCGAATTTCTCAAATAATTTTTTTAGCACTTTAACTTGGCATTTTTTTAATTTTTTAGCACTTTCTTGTACCTTTTTAAAGAAAATCTAGCATTTTTCATCAACAAAGTTTTGGCAACACTGCCTACAGTAATATAAACTATTATTCATTTCGTGGATTTCGGGGTGATGCTTTATATAATCTTCATTGTGTACTAATAATTATATATGTGTAATTATATGTATATATAATAAAATATGTCTTCAATACCAATTCCGCATTTCAAATATCCAATATGCCTTTACACCTTCAGGCACTAATTAAACACCTTCGACTATTGTCTAAAACCAAACGTATACGCGATATATGAATTTCAATTTTGCATTAATTATACGCCTTCGCCAAACACCTCCAAACAATTTCATAAATATTTTAAAAACTTCTTCGAGAAATAAGTTTTGTGTTTGCAAAGAACATCCGTTTTTTGTTTTGTTTTTCTAAATCCATGTGAAAACTTTTTAGCCGTACATTTACCAAAAACCCAGAATAGAATGTCCTTTTATTTGCGTTATTTGCAAAATCTTGATTTGCATTGTTCGGAATACGTTTGCCCCAAAGACAACCAACCGAGAAGATACAGAAGAAGAAGAAGCGACAGATCTTAGTCGAAAAAGTTTATATGCACTGCCAAAAGGCAGTGCATCGTACAAAGACACCCGCCGTGTAGCACAGGGAAAACAAGGACAAGACAGAAGAAGTAGCGGCAGCAGTCTCAACCATCCAACCAACAAACCCACAATAACAACAACGACAAAAGCAATCATGGTGGGAACTTTACAAATAAGAATCCTGTAAATATTTAATTAATTTTCGCTTATGAATGTAAGAGGCTTTTCGTTGAAATAGGAGGAGAATGGTGGAAGGTAAAAGGAGGCAAGGCAGGACAAGGCATTTCCCAACATCAGCATCAGAATTGAATATCCTTTAAAAATAATACACACAACAATAGACCATTGCTCTTGTTGTTGTTGCTGTTGCAATGTGAGAGTAGAATAGTGCAAATGCCAAACCAAGTGGCAGATATAAAATATTTAAAAACCAGAAAAGAAACCAAATGAACGACATACACTTTGAAGGACACGATGCATTTTGGTACTCTACATCGAGTGTTTGGGAAACTTATATCGAAATGAGGCGGTACAATTTTGTTAAAATCTGTTCAGCCTATGTCCCATCTGATTTCACACAAATCTTGTAATATTAATTTAAATTGAATATAACCCCAGTCCTACAAATATCCATATATGGTATCATCTGGTCGGCACCGCCCAATTTTTCCTGATTCTCTTGTTTTTATACCCTTCACCACACTGTGGTACAGGGTATTATGTCTTTGTGCATATGTTTGTAACAGGCAAAAATAATCGAGATAGACACATGGTTTCTTTTGAGAATATGCATAGAATCACTTTCTAAGTAGATTTATGCATGTCCGTCAGTCCGTCCGTCCGTCTGTCTGTCTATGTTAAATTGTAAACAAAGTACAGGTCGAATTTATGATCCGAATTGGATGAAATTTGGCATAGGTCACTTATTCGGCCCAAGGACGAACCCTATTGAAATTGGGAAAAATCGGTTCAGATTTAGATATAGCTCCCATATATATATTTAACCGATTTAATGTAAACGGCCCCTAAATATCTTTCGATTTGCACGAAATTTGGTACAGCCTAATCATTTAGGTCTAGAATGATGTCTGCCAAGTTTCGTGAAAATCGGTCCAGATTTAGAGATAGCTCCCATATATAGATTCGTCCGATTTCATGTAAATTGTGCCCCAAAGTCCTTATATATCTTTTGATTTGCACGAAATTTGGTATAACGTACTGAATTAAGCCTAGAGTGATGTCTGCCAAGTTTGGAGGAAATCGGTCCAGATATAGCTCTCATATATAGTTTCGTCCGATTTCATATAAATGGTGCCCCAAAGTCCCTATATATCTTTCGATTTGCACGAAATCTGGCATAACGTACTGTCTGCCAAGATAAATATCACATTTTTTTCATCCAATTTTATATTAGTAGTCTGTTGAATATGCCCATAGTGGTGAAGGGTATCATATAGTCGGCCCGTCCGACTTTACTACTTTCCTTACTGGTTTTGTGTTGTCGTTGTTGCCGTCTTGCCAAGCAGTACTATTTGCTCTTCCTTAGAAATGAAAACATTGAAAAAAAGAAACCTATTTGACTTTTAAAATAATAATCAGGCTAAAATAGAAACAACACCGAAGCTGGTGTTCACGTTAAGTTGAAAAGTAAAAAGTTTTTGTTTAGGTTGCTGACCACTTTTGTTTTGCATAACAATAACAAAAGCTTTTCGTAACGTGAGCTCCGCTTCTTTTCGAAATCAATGGAAAAAATAACCAAAGCCGATTAAGTTGCAACTGTTTAAAATATAGGTCAGCTAAAATTATAATAATACAACACATGGCCTGGACTTATAATTTAATCATATTGGTGAAAATCGGTTCAATCCAATTAAGACGAAATTTTGCATAGCGAATCCAATCGAATAAAGAATGGCGTGTGTTATAATTGTCGTATATATTTAAATGGTGCAGCAACGTTTCTCCGACAGCGTTCCTATATAAATATTTTCGGCCGATTAATCTAAATATTGAGATGAAATTTTGAATAGCACATTGTGCTGCAGCATATCGAATAGGGAACAACTCTGGTTTACTAAAAACGATCACATTTTTCTGAAATATTTTCCAGAGGTAAGTATAATTAAAAATACCTACCTCCAGATAAACCGGGTAACCGTGGCGTACCCGGTTATTTGACTAGGAAGTACGAGTACCGGTCATATACAATTCTACGGATCCGATTAATGGGTATCATTATACAGCTTATGATAATTCCTTTCCATTAGGGGGGTTATCTCAAACCGTTTGGGAGATATGTAGTCAAAAAACTTGGTTTTCGACCATTATTTTTTGAAAAAAAAAAACAAACATACAAGTCGAACTTAGGTCCCATATAGTCCCTTAACTATCCAAAATCAAATGATAAAATTTGTCCTTTCCAAAATGGTGCGATATGTGGATCAAAAAATATGAGTCTGAAAACCATACAAAATCAAGGAAATTTTTTATTTATCGGATACGTAGAACCGGGTACCCGTACCCGAATTTCCGGGTCAAATATCCGGGTAACCGGAAGAAAATACAAATACTACTTCTGGAAAAAAATTTCAGAAAAAGATTGTTTTTACTAAACTAGAGTTAAGCCGCGAATGGTGTATGAAGTTTGTTGTAAATCAGTACAGATTTAGACATATGTAGCTCCCATACATAATTTTGTTCAATTTCATTTAAACTGAGTCTTTTAGCTTATTATAGGGCGCGCCCCCTTGTGGCGAATAGTGGAAGGTGGATTATCACACTAACTAATTACAGTCTGTGAAAACTGGTGGTAATGTAATAATCTGATCACTCACCTTTAGGGTATTGTTCCTGCAAAACAAATTTACTAGGGGTTTTCCTATACAACAAAAATGGAAAGTAAGACAATTAATAAAGTTAAGAGCCTAAATAACTCAGTACCGGTGGGCGTTGTTGATCTGCCCACTAGTTGCGCCCTGTTGCCATTCTGCTATCGTGTTGCTGTTTTGACATCAAGCTCGCAGCTAATGAGA
Organism: Musca vetustissima; assembly: GCF_032173495.1. Taxonomy (NCBI): domain Eukaryota; kingdom Metazoa; phylum Arthropoda; class Insecta; order Diptera; family Muscidae; genus Musca; species Musca vetustissima. The sequence goes on along the minus strand of NW_026876916.1, from coordinate 2,155 downwards.
AAAAATGTATCTGAGTTTAAGGATCACAGAGGAAGGCAACCTCGACAAATTCTGAGCCTGAACATGAAGACATGACAAATACAACCGTCCTAGAATGCCGAAGGAACTTAGAGGCTGAGGAAGAGGAGGAAGAGTGCAAGGACATCGCCAAGCACATTACAAGAAAGATGGGTTATCTGGGACATAAAGAAGGAACGGAATTTAACACAAAGCCAATGCTCAGAAGGATAAACCTGATGGTTCTTTCACTTCCTCGGAGGTAGCGAAGAGGATTAGGTCTCCCGAAAGACCAGACGAACGCCAAACAAGCAAAAAGAAAAAGAGCTTTCAGTCGACTGATACCTTATATTACCCAAAGTCAAAGGATACTTCAAAATCCATGGAGATGCCGTCTTTAATATCAAGAAGGTGAGCACAGCATCGGAATCTTCGGTGAAGTCCAAAACAGATTTTTTTGAAAGAGAAAGATAGCTCCAAAACAGAAATTTCAGTCAGCCAGATCACACTACAGGCGAAGGTTCAAGCTCTAACAAAGTGTATGAACTAGTTTAGTTCAAACTCTGGTCAGGATATAGTATAATGACAAGCCATAAAATTAACCTCAAGCCATAAAATTAACAGTTAAATCGAAAACTGCTTTAGAATGTAACTAGTAAGGAAAGTAGTAAAGTCGGACGGGGCCGACTATATGATACCCTTCACCACTTTGGGTATATTCAACAGATGAATCCTAACAGACGTCGCATTTTTAAAGGGTCAGTAAAATGAAAGTGGATCCATAAACATGTCGTTCTAAAACCGATACTAAATTTTTCATTTGGTCAGATATAGAAGCTATATCTAAATCTGAACCGATTTTCAGGATACATAACACACATCATTCTAGACCTAATTCATAACGCTGTGCCAAATTTCGTGCAAATCGAAAGATATATGGGGACTTTAACCTTAAATCGGACGAAAATATGAATGGGAGCTATATCTAAATCTGAACCGATTTTCTCCAGTTTCAATACGGTTCGTCCTTGGGCCAAATAAGTGACGTGTGCCAAATTTCATCCAAATCGGATCATAAATGCGACCTGTACATTGTTTACAAAAATACATAGACGGACGGACGGACATGCATAAGTTATTCTATGCATATTCTCAAAAGGAACCATGTGTCTATCTCGTTTGCTTTAAATCGGTCCAGATTTACATATTCTGCCCGAAATTCTTCCAAAATCAAATTGCACCATTCCACTAAATTCAATTGTATATATTTAGTACTTTATATTTACCGAATTTAGTACTTTTCGGATACTTTTAGTTCGAGTTTCATAAAAACCAAGTTCCAGACTTCTAGCTGTGCAGTTCTTAATTTTAATACATTTCGTACCCTTCTAGTACGAATTTTCATAAACACAGTCTTAATTGACACCTTCGGCCTAAGAGTCACTCTCACCCCAAATTTGACGATTCTAGCTTCACCCGTTTCGTCTGGCTGTTGATGAATCTTTTATTATCTTAATTAAATTCGAAATATAGCCTTTTTGGCTGAAGGTGAGAAAATATCTTCCAATTTTATTATATTGTTTGGAAAAAAATATTAATTATGAGTTTTATATATGAAATTTGTGATGATTATCATCAAACCACAAATAATTTTAGATTTCATTATTATCACAAAATTAAGTGGGATCCCCTTTTAATTTGAATTCGAACCTACACAAATTCAAGAATGTCCCTTCGAATGACGATTTGAGAGCTTTTCAAACATTACACCCGATTTCTCGAAACAGTGTTTTTACGAATAATCCAATACGTTACAAATATCAACACGTTACTCTGTACATACATACAGACGGTCAAGATCTTCCTTATTTTCTAACTCGTTTTGTGGTCGAAAATGGGAAATTTTTCAAAAATTAAATTTCTTATGTCCGTCTAGTCTCGAATGCCTTTGAAATTTTTGAAATCGGATGTTCCAGTGATTGGAAACCAATCCGCCATCAAAAATAAGGACTTTTCGTTAATTACAAACAACAACTACAAAACAACAACAACATTACGCCAACTCATTTTCTTATCCTTATATACAAAGTTACAAGTCTTCAATGTAAAGCAAGTCCATTTGCTAACCGCTAAAAAAATCATGAAAATTTTATATCGA
>NW_026876915.1:0-20313 GCF_032173495.1 Musca vetustissima | reverse complement strand
TATATTTGGGTTTATATGCAAAAGATATTGTTTCAGAAACAAAACTTCCCAAAAATGACATAGACAAAATAGTTAGCACTTGCATTAATTTTCATATAGAACTTGAAAACCGATTTTTGAAACTGAGAGGCAATCTTTAGACTCCGAGTTTAGGGAGTTAAACTTTCTGAATTTTTAAGAAATTTTTAAAAATGCAGAATATAATTTAAAAAGTTTTTGGAAAAAAATTTCCGAAATTAAATGTGGGGACTCCAATTTAGCTTTTCCTGTTTTGTCTAAATTTGTACAAAGAATTATGGTTCTTCCACACTCCACAGCAAATGTGGAATGAATTTTTAGTCAGGTAAACATTAACAAAACTAAAATTAGAAGCTCACTTGAGAATGATTCATTGGAAGGGATTCTTTATTCTAAAGATTACCTCAAACTAAATAATTCAAATTGTTTTAATATCAAAATTGATAATGAATTACTAAAAATGTGTAATAAACATATGTACTAGTTTGTAAGTTATTTTTATGACCTTAATATCACACTGTGTTATACGTAAATCTGAAAGATCTCACTATTGTACATAATAATTACTATATTTTAGAAAAATCTAAATTTTTTGTATAAAAATGAATCTTTTATGTTATTTTTTTATACAGAATTATTAATGTAATAAACAATATTGATTTGTTATAAACCAAAAAATATGAATTTATTTATAAATTATATGCTGCCGATTTTTTCCCGATTTTTAAAAATACAAATGCCGATTATGCCGATTTTTTTCTGAAAAATTGACGATTTTTCATGAAATTTAACTGGCAGCACTGCACTAGACCCAGCTTTTAGTACACCAATCGTTAAATCACGACTAGATGAGTAGATCTAGATATGTGTGTCCATCCGTCTGTGCATTATAATTTGTAATCACAGTATGGACAACCGTTATGGGCCAATCATCACGAAATTTGGATGTAGTTCGTAGTTCGTACCAAAGAAGGCCCCTTTTGTTTTTGTAATGATCAGTTCAAATGGACCAAAAACTTTAAATTTGCATGTTTTTCTGGTCACAATTAAGACCCATACATCAGTACATACAACAACATAATTGGTACCAATTTAATTTTAATTTCTCCGGTCTATGGCCTTCAGGATGATGTTTATATACGCCATGGAATGCAAATTTTGCCATTTTTCACACAAAAATGTGGGTCTATTTGACCTGCTAAATATTGACCGATTATCATGGAAAAATCCAAGCAAGTTCATTGATCAGACCCCTTTCTACGTGTAAAGTGATGTTCAGAGTCATAATTGTGGCCTCAACCCCAACAAGAAAATCAGATTTTTTTCAGAATAATATTTTTCGGTAGAACATAAAACGCATGGAAAATATGATAAAAAATTATCTAGTGTTTTGGCTCTGATATTCCTAAATTACAGATCACAGTAATTTGGGAATATCATTTATGGGAAGTCTATATTTTGTTGTTTTTTAGAATCGCTTGAATCGCTCTTGGCCCTTTGGGCAAAGATTCTCGTTTATGAAATAAATTGAAATTGAAATTCGTCTGAAGTTTCAAAATCCAAGCGGGGTTCTAACGAAAATGTTTCTCATTCTTCAAGAAGCTTCAAAATTAATGTTACCTTGGCACTAAATCGAACATTTTCAGAAAAAATAAATGTCGCTCTAAGAACCCGGAACTCCTAATAACTGCTACAGTCGGAATCACTTATAAAGACGATCAAGGGACTTTTAAGCCATATCAAATATAGGTAGAACTTTTTAAGGTACATCTGGAATTCAATGGTTCGGAGTACCAAATTACAGCCACTTTGAAGGGTTATATCCCATTTCCATTAACAAACATCCTACGATTAGAGGCAATGTATATACAAAATTTCAAAATTTTATATTCTTTCGTGATTTCTATCGTAATTTCAAAAAAGACAGCAGACATGCTTAAATCGATACAGAATTTTGTTCTGGTCAAGAATATATGAAATTTATTGTTAAACGCTAGACCCATCATTTATTTAATCTGTAAAGTTCGGTTAATACTTGGGAATCAGAATTACGACCTGATCACCGTGGTAGCACCACAAACGGTGGCCAAACTAGGACTAACGGCAACGAAGGTTCTGATAAGCATTTGGTGGGACTGGAAGGGTTGCTTCCATATGGCCAAACGCAAAATGCTGATCTCTATTGTCAACAACTGGACCGTTTGAACATAACAATTGACCAAAAACGGTCAGAATTGGCCAACAGGAGAGGTGTCGTGTTCCACCAGGACAACGCTAGGCCACACTAGAAACTTCGGGATCTTGATGGGACTGGAAGGGGATTATTTCTTATGAGTTCCTTCCATATGGCCAAACACTAAATTCTGATCTCTACTGTCAACAACTGGACCGTTTGAACATAGCAATTGACCAGAAACGGTCAGAATTGGCCAACAGGAGAGGTGTCATGTTCCATCAGGACAACCCTAGTCCACACCAGAAACTTCGGGAACTTGGTTGGAAAGTTGATTATCGTCTTTTTCTACCATTGCAAAATGTCTTTAATGCTAAAAAATGGGTATCTTAGAAGGATTGTGAAAATCGACTACTAAGGTTTTTGCAAATACAGAGCAGGACCTCTATGAGAGAGGCTTCATAATGCCTTTAAAATTGCAACAAATCATACAACAAAACGGACATTCCGAAGCATGTTAAATAAAGTCCTATAGTGCATATACAAATAATGGATTTCTTTTGCCCCAACCTAATATCTCAGTAAAGCAAGAAAATTCATATGAGCCTCATCACGTGATACGAAGTGTTTGAAATAGTTCAGGCATAGAATGAAAAAACTGGTAGAGTTTCGAAGACTTTATTTATGAAATAGAAGCATTTCACAAAACCTGTAGTCAAAACACCACAATCAAAGTAATTACATTCCATGTGGAATTATCGAATGTGTACAGTTACCACATTTAATACCCCACAAAATTACATCTGTTATGAAACAGTTATTCTTTATTCAAAACAAAATCTCACCTATGATATTTGGTTACTTTCGAAAAGAAAACAGATGCATTTTTACAACAAAAACAAAATGTCACCCTTTTCAATCCTGCATATCTCATTTGAAATCCTTTTATTTTTCTATTTGCATTGAAATTCCTTTGGATATTATTGCCATATCAAATTCCCTTACTCTTAAATGTGAAGCAACAAGCCCGTCAGTCTCCCTCTCCGATACATTTGATTATGGTTTGAAGTTAAGATGAAAATTGTGACATTCCAACTACCACCACCACCATGGTGGTTGTTTATGTCACTCACATTCAGTGAATTAACATTCAAATCCCTCATAATGTTGATCACGGAGCATAACAATGGTCGGGCAGGCAGGTGCTATCATACATTCCATTACATACACGCACACACGACACCCTTTCATTTAAATAATACTTTTGATTGTTATTGCCACACTTCATCTAGAGATTGTTCTGGGGGTTCCTTAGAAAAACCGAAAAAAACATCCTTAGCCACCGGTTGACAATTTGTTTTTTTCTTTTTTCTTTTTGTTCTTTAATGTGATTTCTTCAACTTTACCGTTTTAAGTTTTTCGTCTTCATTCCTCCTCTTTTTTTTCTGTCGTCTATCATCAAAACAAGGACTGTCGTGACGGCGGTGGTGGTGCTGCCATTAGAAAAGAACGTGTCATAATTTAAAGCTGCCAACACCTTGAATTTTATTCTAATTACGGGGTATTGCATTGAATACCATACATATAATTACATGCATATGGGGTGGAATCAGCTGCAATCATAACTGAATAAATGATACAATTCCATTTTGGGTTTATGGTTCGGCATGCGAATGGCATCTGCCAGGAAAATGGGAGGAGTAGGCTGAAGATGTTAGGGGTACAAAAACATAACTGTTGAGTAATAACTGGATTTGATTTTCTTTGTTATTATTTTTTAAAGAGAATTTCCGTTAGTTGAAATACAGATGTGATCACTAAATATAATTTAATATTTGTCAGGACAGTTTTTTCGTTAACTAAAATATTTTATTTGAAACATGTAGACAAAGATACATGAGGGGTTCCTTAATGGAACGTGTATAATGTATGGAAAACATCATGGTACAATTATAAAAGGTAACAGCAAATCCCAGCTGATTTGATTCCAACGTAATACTAGTGTCAATATGAATTTGACAAATTATGTTTTTAAAAATCACCCAACAGGAAAATTGGGAACGCATACAATTTGAAATTGTTCTTTATTAATGTGCTCCCGTATTCAATTTACTCAATCTGCCTGCTGGGAAAGTTTTACTTACATGTTCTTATTTACTTACATGTTCTGCGTCATTAGAACACCCACATACAATGTTTAAACATTCCGTTGGGCTTGCTTGACTTATTAGTTATATTGTATTTGAAATTAATATCGAAATAATTTGGAAAATGCATATGCGAATTGTGTTTGAAATAAAGAAACAATGAAATGCAAAACTAACCACAACCGAGTGAGCGGAGATACGGCGGATGTTAGCAAGTCAAACGTAGGAGAACGATACCAAATTAAACCACTGCCGAACAGTGGATGGTGGTGTCATTTTCTTAGGAGGAAAAATTGTTTTTGCCAAAAGAGAGAGAGAAAGAGGAAAACATGAGCGCAAATTGTAGTAAACTAGATCAATAGAGGAGATTATTTTGATATTAATAAATGTTATTTCTTTTTTTGGAAAAAATAGTGGATTTCCCCTGAATATAAGAATTATTATTTGTATTCTAAGCGAAGTAAATCTACAATATGGAAAATAATCTATAAATGAAATTATGAAAACATTCATAGAATTTTTTTTCTGTGTAGCAGATATTAATACTTATACTAACCATATATTTAGGGCAAATATCAGATATATCAATCAAGTCAGAATTAGTGAAGATTTTTCATACTCACTCCGGATTGTATGTAAACCATGTTTTTTTTAATAAGTGAAATGCATGTAGTTTTATGGATCTAGGCATATCAGTCTGAAATTAAACATTAATCGATCGTTTGGGTCTTCGAAGAATAATTTAATGCATGTCGTATTATAGATCTAGGCTTATCAGTCTAAAATTAAACATTAATCGATCGTTTGGGTCTTCGAATACGAGCCAAATCCAACGAAAATGTTTCCACGCTATGGATGCGTAACCATTCTTTGGGGTTTCTCAATCGGAGTAAAAAAAACGACTTCGACCATGAGTTTCAGCGAATGAAAAGTCATATAAGTCATGCTGAAGAATACTTTAGCCCAGAAATATTATGTTGGGGAAAAGGAAATCCATTATTTTTAAATTAACTATAGGACTTTATTTAACATGCTTCGGAATGTCCGATGTAGAAATAGGCACCATTTTGTTGCATGATTTGTTGCCATTTTAAATGTAACTTCATAATGCCTCTCTCATAGAAGTCCTGCTCTCTATTTGCAGAAAACTCTAGTAGTCGATTTTAAAGAAATTAAAAAAATTTGCAATGCAAAAAAAAGATGATAATCGCTTCTGGATTGTATGGCGATGCATTAAAACTTCCCAACCAAACTCTCGAAGTTTCTGGCAAGTCACTATAGATGTGGGGTAGATTGTGTATCAAATGAGAATCTTAAATAACCAATAAATTTAATGCAGTATCTTGAACATTATTGACGCTACTTTGGCTTTGTAATACGTCTATGACATCAAAAATACAGGATTATTCAATTCGTGGTTTCAAAAGTATGAGACAGCAATTGAATGTCAGACTGAGTTGAAAGTCTGACAATGACGATTATGGATCGCTCATCGTCAATGCCTGGCACTATCGTTTCGCTCGATCCGCTATAAAATCACTGCTGTGAAAGTACTGCCGAATACCCCAATGTATCTATCCCAGTAATTCTCATTAAATAGGATTTAAGATAAAGTCCATATAAAGTCCAGATAGCGTGCTTAGGATCTGAAAGGAACATTGTACAAAGCTTCTGGTATCAAATAGTAGCGGTGGAGAAGAAACCCCAGAGCCAATAAGAGAGACAGGAATTAGTGCACTGTGAACGACTGAGCCTACGGTCAATGACATTGCATTGACAGCTGAAGACCTAGCAAATCTACAATAGACAAGATTTTTACACTGCGCCAAATCCTGGAAAAGCAATCGGTAGCCTTACCGCTACGACATTCCGGCAAAAAACTGCAACTGGCACAAGGTCAGCCGTCAATGTGGGAAAGGACCTCTCGGAGCCCTTCAATACAGAACGAGAATTCAGACAAGATGGAAGCCTGTCATATGACCTTTTTAACATTCTGCTGGAAAAAGGTCATACATGAGGCATAGGTGAACAGAAACGGCACTCTGTTACTCCCCTACGCCGCTGACATAATGGGCCGAATATTGCGAGGGGTAACAGCAAAAGAAGTCCATTAGACTTGGAGCAACAGTGGACATTGATAATTACAGCTTTGAGGTAGACATAAACAAAACAAATGTCATCAGTTTTGAGATGCGGAGAAGGATAGTCCTTGGACAAAAGGTCACAGATTTAGCAGGACCAAACTTTCACTCTACAATACACTGATACTACAAAATACTGTATAGATCTAAAGCATGGGTACTTGTGCAAGCAGAGGAGGCAGCTCTTGGAGTGTTTGAGAGAAAAAATTCTTCGAAAGATCTACGAGTCGATATGCTCCGATGGTGAATATCCAGAAAAAGTCACATGTCCGAAAGTGTGATTAGACCTTACTTCTTCGAAATCGACAATGGAACGACTGTTACAGGCAATTTTCAGCTAGACAACTGAAGTAAATAGGTACTTTTTTTGTAGTCAAATTTCCAGGGCGCGTAATTTTCAGTTAGAGCGCTATCAACTGGCCACCAAAATCGTGCGATTTCATACCAATATGGGGCTACGCGGTAGTCCGTGTTTATGCAGATAAGCCTTCAAATCCTGTGCTGATATACTGCACAACATGTTTGCAAAAGTGGTCAAAAATAATTGAAAAGAATCACTGCTTGCAACAGTTCTAGTAGACGTCATTTAAAAAACTATTTTAAATATTATAGCTTTGTGCGGACCCAAGAGATTGTAACGCCGCGAAATAGGACGGGTTCTGGCCATAGAAGACTCCTGTCCCTTTAATGTTTAGGGGATGAAATGGGCCAAATACTTTTGACCCGATCATGTCGAAACTTTACATGGGGCAGTGGATCAGGTCAAAAAATAAGCATGCAATTTTGATAAAGGTCAGTCAATATTTAGCGGGTTTAATGGACCCTGACTTTTTTGTGAAAAGTACCAATATTTGCATTCTACGGCGTTTATATTTACCCCAGAAGGACATAGATCGAATAAGTTGAGGAGTGGTTGACTTTTAAATTGATGCCAACTTACACGTTAATATCGCAGAAGGCTAGTAAATTTTCTGGAGGAGGCATCCCCTCCTCTAAAACTTTATTTATGGACCTAAAACTTTATTTTGTCTGGTTTTCTAGTTGCTATAGACGCCACAATTATAAGCCGAACATCACAACTTTTCCATGGGGAATGGGATCTGACCAATAATTAGAATGAATTATCGGTTAATATTGAGCGGGTCAAATGAAATAAATATCAAAATTCGAACCTTATTGAAAGACGTGTCAAGAGTGTGCAAATATCGCTAAATATTACTAAGACTCGGAATATAGATCCACAAAAAGTAAAAGTTCAGTGCTAGTTGTATAAGGTGTTATATGGTCGGACCCGCCCGACTATGCTGCTCCGATCACTTGTTTACTGGTTGATACCATAAAATGGATAACCATGTACTTCTAACTCTCTATATATCCAATCTCTATATTATTCGAAACAATACATAAATACCACTCGTTATTGGATGATTAAACATTATTGAATTAAACATTTTTATTATGTTCTTTATGATAAACTTAGAATATTTCATATCCATATATTTATTACTTTGTATTATAATTCATGAAATTTGTGTTTAACAAATTTTAGCTCATGCCAATGAAAAACATTATTTGCACACATACACACATAAAATCTCAAATCCACCGACCAAAGGAAACACAACCTGTGAACAGGTAACAGTCCCAACACAACGACATTCTAATGATAATTGTATAAATTTCAAATGACCTTTTAAACGCAACACTAAATACCTTGCTGTGATGTCACCATTAAGACAATGCCAAACAATAGCGAATACTAAGGACAAGCATAACGAATATCAGGACTAACATTATGCATTGGGCAAGCAACAATTGAAAAGAAATAACAAATCACAACAATTGTTGCCGTCAAAGAAATATCCTTGCTGTTCAAGGAGAATTTGTCAAGGTTTTGACCTTAACACCAAAATATTATTGTAATGGCATATTTAGAAATTAAGCGTATATAAATTAATTTCACGATTCGCCAAACCAACTACATAAATATTTGTAAATATTTTGATGCAATAGAGAATAGAACAGAACCTTGGCTCGTACTGCCACCATATAGAAAATGGGTTAGTTATGGTAGCAAGGTCAATTGAAGTGTGAAAATCTGTAAAATTGACATTACATAGTGTGGAAAGATGTCACCAAATGGTCAGAAAAAAATGTCTTGGGATCTGAACATCTGTTGACATTGAGAAATATTTGCAAAATATAGTAGAAAAATAAACAGAAGCCTTTTAGGTAGCTCTTGTAAATGGAGGCTCTTGCCAAATGGTAGCATATTTAACAATTCTAGGCTGCTACTACTACGGCTATTACTACTGTTCAATGCCAAGGCTATATATTTTAATTTTTTTTTCAGAACCATTAAAAGCCACCAGGGATATCATGTTTCATTGGCTATTTAGCAAATTGCCATAATGTTTTAAAATTCATGAAGCCTTCAAGCAGTTTTCGTCATCTTCCTTGCAGAAAGTTTTTAAATTAAAATTCTTTTAAATACCTCATAAATATCAAATTTCATTTTCTTCTATTTTTTTGTTATGTTTCTTTTTTGCTTTTGTTTTGCTTTAAAGTTATTGATATCTTTTGGCAATTTTGTAATATTTTTGGCAAAAGTGTATCTTTTTCACCCACAAATTTTGCATGCCTGTCTTTTATGTTTTATAAATTGATTGCTATTTATTTTCATAATTGGCTTCGACTCTTCAGACTACGTGTGCGCGTGGTCATTGAACATCATTCCAACAATGTGTAGCTTCTTTTACATTAATAATCGCCAGCCAAAACGAGAAAAAAGACCAAGTGTGAAGCTAACGTATCATGTTACTTGGCCAGGGTGTTATTTGATATGTGATATATTTTGAGTATAGAGGATGGAAAATAAGCATCTCGCAACAATAACAATTTCCAGCCCACCCAAAGAAGCTACAAGCAATTTGTATTGTAGGAGAAAAAAAAAACATATAATATATGGTAGTGTTGCAGAAATATACAATAATCGGTTTTTGAATAGAAGTATCGAATAAATTAATTGATTTAATGTACTCTCTTGTATTGGTTGATAAAACAATTTTGAATATAAACAAAAGACTTAAGAAACGAACCTTACTTGCTATTATATCGTGTATATCATAGTCATGACTTGTATACTTTTTATTGAAGTCAAATATAAATGTGAGAACAATTGTCGTTCTTTTAGAATTCTCGTTTCAGAGTACATAATAATAGAAAACGTATACATTGAATTAAATAGGCTTATTTTACAACATAAAGTTTGTTCATGTGTTAATAAACTAAATTTAGCATTGAATGGCATCACATGTTCTATTAATTATTGCATTTATACTAATATTCATCGAATTTTTTAATGTCACATCATTTGGTGTGATAGAATTTAATATTTACTGAGTTATTCTCCAGTTATTCGGTGTTCATATCATAACCGGATTTTCAGTATTACTCATAACCTTTTAAATGGAATAATGACGATACTTCAATTTGCTACATTTAAAATATATAAAATCGGTTACGTCATGGAAAAAAGTTCTGAATGGTTGGTAGGAAGATTTGACACCCAGTTAGGGCCACTTCAGTTTAAAAAGGGCCCATAATCCCAGATAATGGAAGCTATCCCGTTTTATGGGGGCTAGTATATAAGTAGCCCTATTTGATAATTCTAATTACAGCCAATTCAGATGAAACAACACCGAAATTTGGGAGCTACCGTTATATGGTGGCTATCCTCAAAAGTGGACCAACGAGAACGTCATATGAGGCTATCGTACAAACGGGAGCAATATTGAGTAGACAAATTTGATACCTAATGAAAACTTAAAGTAGCAAATTACAGCAATTTCGATTGAAAAACGTGCTAAAAATCCCTAAAATATCGAATACTTGGAGTTACCAAATTGTATATACACTCCACCTTATATCACACTTTCCATTAGAAGCCGGATTTTATGTGTCTTTAAAAAAACCTTCGCAGTAAAATTACTCGGCGGTAACGACAGTTTTAAAAAAATTACAAGAAATATTTTTGAGAAATACTAGTTTGGGGAAAAATAAATCCATGCTTTTTATATGAACTATAGGACTTCATTTAACATGCTTCGGAATGTCCGATTTGAGCCAAATATGCACTGTTTTGTTATATGATTTCTTGCCATTTTAAAGGTAACTTCATAATGCCTCTCTCATAGAAGTCCTGCCCTCTATTTGCAAAAAACTCTGGTAGTCGATTTTCACAATCCTCCCTAGATAGCAATTTTTTATCATTAAAGATATTTTGCTATGCAAGAAAAAAACGATGATCGCTTAATGCCAAGTCCGGACTGTTTGGCGGATGCATTAAAACTTCTCAATCAGGCTCCCAAAGTTTCTGCCGATCATTGAAAATGTGTATGGCCAAGCGTTATGCTGGTGGAACACGGCACCTCTCCTGTTGGCCAATTCTGGCCGTTTCTGGTCAATTGCTATCTTCAAACGGTTCAGTTGTTGACAGTATAGATCAAATTTTAGCGTTTAGCCATATGGAGGAAACTCAATAAAAATAATCCCCTTCCAGTCCCACTAAATACATAGCAGAACCTTCCTGACCGTTAGTCCTGGTTTGGCCACCGTTTGAGGTGCTTCACCGCTCTTTGATCATTATCGTTTTCGCAAAGGGTTATCGTATGTGATCCATTTCTCATCTCCAGGCAATATCCGTTTAAGAAATCGGCCTATATCATTCCGTTTGGCCAAGGCTTCGCAGATGGAAATTCTATCCATCCTAATTTTTTTCTGTTTGTTTGTGTGGCACCCAAATATCGAGCTTCTTTTTGAATGCACATTTGTGTTAATGCTTTAAACTAGTTTTATGGTCGATTTTTAGCTACTGGGCGATGTTACCGGTTAACATCGATCATTTCTCCGACTTTAACTACATTTTCGACGACCGTCTAATGGATTTCTTTTTCCCCAATCTAATATTTTTTACGGCGAGAATGAGAGTGGCCTGATACGTATTGTGGGCTCTTGCAAGGAAGTGCTTCAGAGACATTAGCCCCAAAATAAGCTGTTGTCGATTTTTCCCAAAACTAGTATGAAACTGATGAATATAGGAATCTATATAGATTGATGTATTTTTACTTTGACATCGGATACTCATAACAAATTTATGTATTTTGCGAAGAACAAAATACTGAGTAAGATCTTCACATATTACCGAGCGTGTTTTTATTGATCTTGGACATTTCCTTGGGATGACAATTCCATTTGAATGGTTGGGATTTGGTTTCAATTTGGTTTTGTTTTTCACCCGAATTGGCTGTACATTTGGATATTATATTATCATTGGGTGTAAAATCTCACTACCAAAAATTATTAATATTGACGCAAGTTTCAGGGTAGCTCCCATATTATGGTACCTCCCAATATTCGGAAATGGGCACCTTTCTCAATAAAATTGGCTGTAATTTGGTATTTTGAGATCTGATTGTATAACATATTTCCGTACCAATAATTATTAATATTGACCCAAGCTTCAGGGTAGCACCCATATAACGGTACTCGCCAATATTTGGTAGTTTGGGGTTGTAAATCAAATTGGCTGTAATTTCGTATTTTGTGTTCATATTGTATTATAAATTAGTCCTATTGACCCAACTTTAAGGACAGCTCCATATAACGAGAGTTACCCCCCCATCTCCGTACTAAAAGTTATCAAAATTGACCCATGTCGGTATGCGCTGTGTACTCCTAGGATTATTGGCATTAACATGGAATATATCCTGCCCACGTACTGCTATAGCTTCATTTAGGGATTTTCAAAAAATTTTGCCTTATTTTCCTATTAAAGTAGCTGTATTATGCCACTTCGGGTAAACTATTTAAGAATTTTCAAGGTCTTGACCTATTAAATAGACACATGCTTCCTTTTGAGAATATGCATAGAATAACTTTCTGAGTCGATTTACGCATGTCCGTCTATGTATTTTTCTGAACAAAGTACAGGTCGCATTTATGATCCGATTTGGATGAAATTTGGCATAGGTCTCATATATACTTTCATCCGATTTAATGTAAATGGTGCACCAAAGTCCCTATATTTCTCTCGATTTGCACGAAATTTGGCACAGCGTAATGAATTAGGTCTAGAATGATGTGTGTTAAGTTTCCTGTAAATCGGTTCAGATTTAGATATAACTCCCATATATATTTTCGTCCGATTTAAGGTGAATGGTGTACCAAAGACCCTATATATCTTTCGATTTGCACGAAATTTGGCACAGCGTAATGAAATAGGCCTAAAAATATGTGTTAAGTTTCCTGAAATTGGTTCAGATTTAGATAAAGCACACACACATGTGAATATCTGACCAAATGAAAAATTTAGTATCGGTTGCCGAATGACATATTTATGGATCCAATTTCATTTTACTGGACGTCTGTTATGATTCATCTGCTGAATATACCCAAAGTGGTGAAGGGTATCATATAGTCGGCCCCGTCCGACTTTACTACTTTCCTTACTGGTTTTTAAATTAAAATTATTATAAATTGGCTTTTCAGATTCTTAGGAAAGCAAATATTTCTGGTTTGTTCAGTGGGAGATTAGTTTAGATAATTTGAAAGGATGCAAATTGATTGATTGTTTTCCTATTGGCTGGTCAATAAAACACTAAAATTTTTCTCATATCATGAGATTTTTAAAAAGTCCATAAGATTTTATGGAACAACTCTCGTAAACTAAAATTGATAACATGAAATTAATTATTTTTGCAGTACTTATTACATAGGATTTTCCATATATATCTATGCAATTTTATACCTCTGGAACTAAAAACATAACCAATTTTTGTGAACCGGTTACCATGTGAACAATTTACTAAATATCTACAAATTTTAGGTTCGGCCTAATATTTCAGTACTTTTTATACATTGTTGCTAGAATACATTCTCGTAGCTAACCACTATATATACCTCGAAATCCACATCTTCTTTTATTTGCCATACGAATTGAAATCTGTAATAAGATATGGTTACTTTAAATATTCCGTTGTTGTGTGTAATATTAGACTGCAACTCCTTTGCTTTGCGATAATTCACATCCCATATGGTGAAAAGAATCACGTGCCTTTTGGGCAAAAATATCACATTACTCAATGATACTAACAAGATGAACGAAGTGTCTAAATTGGCATTGAACAATATTACCCACACTTTTGAAATGGAAACAAAGGCAGAAAACCAAAACTAAAAAAGAACAACCAAAAGAAGAAAAAATGCCAATGGCAAGACAATTGAAAACAAATTGCAAAACTATATGAAATGATACTGTAAAGGATAACTACAAAAAATAAGAAGAACAAGAACGCACACCAATGATACCCAGAAAAAATCAGAATAAAAACATAAAAAGAACATCCAAATAGATTGGAGTTGTAAGATATTAACTTTGGAGAAGGGGTCGAAGTAAATCGATTACTTGGCATTCATTGTAATACAATTTTCTTTCTTTCTGCTCCAAGAAGAAACTAAAAAAACTATGAGGGTCAATTTCAAGGACCACACACCATAACAATCTGATAAGACGGGGGATAATAGGATTAACCACAAATTAATAACTTAATAACATGATGAATATTTATTACGGGGAATCCTTTTGTTTGACGTTGTGACATTTTTTGGTTACAATTTTTGTCTTTTGTCAAAAGGACTATAAATGAAAATCACACACACTGGCCCCCTTCAATTGTTTGATGGCCATAAAAAATCCTCTAAAAAATACGAACAACTCAATTTAAAAACAATGAAGTGATTTTACAGCAGGATAACACGGAAAACATTTAGAGACTTCAACAAAACGTTAGTTTTTCTCTGACAAGTCAATTTTCGTAAAGGAGTCCTTTGTGCACAAGAAGGAGAAACAGAAGACATCAAACACACACACAAACCCCTACACTCACCTTGGTGCTCAAATGACACATCACTTTGTTTTTTGGGTTGTTTTCTTTCCACTTGGGGAGGGTTTTCATAATTTCATATTTTTTGTGTTTTTTTTTTTTCAGTTTTCTTGTTGATCATTTTGATTTCGAGAATTTTGCTCCTTTTTTATGGCCTTGCACAGCATGTCGGTGGTTTGTGGGAGATATATTAAGAGTTAATAATTCTATTTATAACCGCATTAATGTCATAGATAATGTCTCAATGTATTGATATATGTTTGGTGAATTGTTTGTGAGTGAGAGATTAGTTGAGATAAAGGATTCAAATTGAAAGGATGGATATTATTGATTGTACTTCCAGGAATCTAAGAAGGCTGACTCTCGGACTCAATAAAAGGATGCATTTATCATATCATGGGAATTTTTAAGAAATCCATATCGTTGATTATATGGAACATATAATGGATATTTTGGTTCACTGCACTACATTGATACTGCGATAGTGTTTTGGGATCTAATCCTTTCAATAATATGTATTTACTTGTGGAAGGTTAAGTCAGACATTGTAGGCATATAAACTTTACTAATCATATATGTGTACAACTTAAAAACCTGTAAAAACAGGAGTATGCTTGTCGAACGAACCTTCATTCTTTCATATACTGGCAATTTTCCGGATCAGGTCTTACCGGAGTAAGCAAAGTCCTTGTCCCATTTTACGAACAACCGTATAAACATTTTTACCAGTCGAGCGTATTTTCATCAAATTTTTAAAGGTCTTTACGAAACGTAGATTTTTAACGAAGTATTTTTTTTACCACACACTGTCTGTAATTTTATATTTTGCATTCTCAATATTGATAACTTTCTGATAGGGAGTTTTTATTCCTATCAAAAAGTTATCAATATTGGATGATGCTTCCAGGTAGTCCTTGTAGTAGTCAACCGATTTGAGTGTTTTGTGTTCTTCTTGGGTGACACAACTTCCCATCAAAATTTGTAAATATATGGCGTCCTTTGTGGTGGTTCAATTACATTTTCCAAACGAATTGACCATATTTTAGCATTACGAAGTGATTACACGTTAAAATTCCGGGACCTTTTTCTTGACAGAATAAAAATTCTTCTTAGATAAGTCCACATTTTTACTTAACCCTCTTAACGACACCCAACCTGGGTGTCGGCTGTTTGGTGTCTTCGGTTCACCTGGCATCGATCGATTTAAGATATTTTGCATGTCTAGCTAATGATGGAGGGTATACAATTTTTAGGAGCGTTTTTTTTTAAGGAATTCCAAATGTTTAGGGTTTTTAAAAGATCGATGAGAACCATGGATTTACAAAAACAAGAAGTGTTTAGGATTTTTAAAGTATATTTTTATAGATAGACCGACAAGAATTGCGTATTTTTTATGGGCCTAAAAAAGTATGTTTTTTTTAGAAATATGTTGGATTTGTTTTACAAATATTTTTTATGGAACTACAAGAAGCGCGGATTTTTTACAAAATATTTTTAGACCTCTTGTAGCCGTGGATTTAAAAAAAAATATTTTTTGTACCTCCTGTAGACGTGCATTTTCTAAAAAAATATTTGATTTTTCTTAAAATATTTTTTGGACCTCCTATAACCGTGGATTTTTTAAAAATTATTCGTGGACCTCCTGTAGGACTTTTCTGGACTTCCTGTAGGCGTGCATTTTGTTAATAATGCATTTTTTAAAAGCATATTTTTAAACCTCCTGTAGGCGTGGATTTTAATACCCTGCACAACTATGTTGTCAGGGTATTATAGCTTTGTATAGCCCCAAGAGTTTGTAACGAAGCGAAATATTGGTCTTAGATCCACCTTTAAGTATACCGATCATATCTCGACTAGCTGAGTCGATCTAGATATGTGTGTCCGATCGTTTCATGAAATTTTGTTTGTAGAAAGGGTTCTGGTCAATGTTTTTGGAAAAGATCGGTTAATATTTAGGGAGTGAAATTGAACAAATACTCAATTTTTGTCGGTTTTTCTGGTCGCTCCAGGGACGCAATTACGTTTTTGGAAAAGATCGGTTAATATTTAGTGAGTGAAATTGACCAAATACTCAATTCTTGTCGGTTTTTCTTGTCGCTCCAAGTGCCGTAATTATGGCCCGAACATCGCGCAGTTTTACATTTTTACGGGCCAAAAAATACGCATGTCTATTTTGATAAAGATCGGTCAAAACGAGTATTTAGCGGGTCAAATAAACCCTGACTTTTGTGTGAAAAATTAAAAAAAATTATTCTATGGCGTATATGTTTACTTCTGAACAACATAGACCCGAGAAGTTGATAGCATATCCAATATTATTGGTTGACCTTTAAATTGGTACTAATAATATTTTCGTATGTACTCGGATGTGGGAGTTACACTTAAAGATGTACAGGCGCTTACGTATTCAGATATTATTTAGTAACACATTACCACACTAGATAGCAGAAATATAGCGCTAATCGATTTGAAATTTTCCATGAGGTTCCAGTTATGTTCAAGGACAGCTCCTATAATTTTCGATGATGTTCAGATAATTGTTTTGGTATGAAGAGGACCGAAAACTTTGTATACCCTTCACCACACTGTAGTACAGGGTATTATGTCTTTATGCAGGCCATGTTAAATTGTATGTCCATGTTAAATTGTAAACAAAGTACAGGTCGTATTTATGGTTAGAAGTGGATGAAATTTGGCACAGCTCATTTATTTGGCCCAAGGACGAACCATATTGAAATTGCGAAAAACCGGTTCAGATTTAGATATAGCTCCCATATATATTTACGTCCGATTTAAGATAAATGATACACCAAATTCCCTAAATGTGTTTGGTTTTGCACGGAATTTGGCATAGTGTACTGAAGCCTAGAATGATGTGTGCTTAGTTTCGTGAAAATCGGTTCAGATTTAGATATAGGTCATATATATATTTTCGTCGGATTTAATGTAAATGGTCACCAAATGCCCTATATAACTTCAAATTGGCACGAAATTTGGCATAGCTTACTGAACTAAATCTAGAAAAATTAGTGCTAAGATTCGTTCAGATTCGGTTCAGATTTAGATATTTTCATCCTATTTTACGTAAATGGTGCATTAAAATCCTTATATAACTTTCGATTTGCACGAAATGTTTGGCATAGCGTACTGAATTGAGTCTAGAATAATGTGTGTTAAATTTCGGTTCAGATTTCGATATATCTGCCACATATACATATATTATTTGTCCGATTTTAGATAAGTGGTGCACCAAACTCCTAACATTTGTCCGATTAACACGAAATTTTGCACAACGTGTCAAATTGAGAATTGAATGACGTTATTGCGTTTTGTGGAAATTGATGCAGATGCAGCCATGTATCAATTTTGATATAAATCGTTATTGTTGTTTGTAAATGCCTTGTTAATCTCGAAGTGAGGCACCAGTGAAATTCTCATGCCGTTTATGTCGTTGGTCAGCTAAGTACTTACTTTGTTACAAGAGACATTTGGGTATGAAAGGTTTTTTGTATAGAAGCAATAGCTTCTGGGGAGCATTTCCCAACAAAAAACTAAGGGAACTGATGAGGATCAGTGGCGTGATCCGAAACTATAGTCTTCCCTGCCTTACCCCTCGGCAAACAATGCCATACATTCCCCACTAATAAATAGTTGTTTTTTATAAAAACAACAAACTGGGATTCAGTCTGACTATTTTGCAAAAACAAAATATAAATCGTTTCCATAAATTTGTCCCATGGTCTAAATGACCGAATGAATTTAAATGTATCATAGGTTGTAGAAAGACATGAGTATGTTCTTCCGAGGTAACATTTACATGCAATTGTATGGATACATATGTAGAATTTACCCAAAGTGGTGAAGGGTATCATATAGTCGGCCCAGTCCAAGTTTACCACTTTCCTTACTGTTTTTCTTTTAATTTTTGTTAAGGATTTTGTTGTGTATCTTGAATATTATATTTTAAGGATTTTTTTTAATAATAGTCAGAAGCTTAGATTTTTTAAATAAAATATTTATGGAAGTATTAGATGCCTATATTTGTTAAATAATATTTTGAAATCAGAATTTTATAAATTAACAAAGTGTCAAAAAAAAATTGTCGGAATAAAAATCTAAAATGTTGTACTTAAAATCATATGAAGACACAGATTTTGGAAAAAACGGTATATAGGATAACCGAAAAATTGCAAAGGAAGAGAGAAATTTTAAATGTCGAATATATTCGTCAAAAAACACTGAATGGGTTAAGCATTTATCAGAAGCGTGGGTATGTCCTTAAAAAGCTTGCATTTTTTATTTTTTTAAGACCTAACAGTAACCTGGATTTTTTTTTAAGATCTATATGTAAGGTGCATTTCTGATTATTTTCCATAGCTTTTTCAATATTTTTCAAATAATTACCAGAATCTTGCATTTAATTAATGTTTGAATATTATAATTTTTAATATAACTTTATGGAAAACGATTACCACCCGTGGGAAAAAATCCCCAATTTAATAATATGGGGTATAACATTGTTTTAATGTCCAAAATTCTCGTAAAGAGTGATTTTTAGGAATTATATGTGTTACAAAAAGTGTGTTGTTTTTTTAATAAAACACCGTGATTTCATGTCTAAATATATGTTGTTTTTGTATAACCCGTGTTTATTTTATTACTCATCTCTATTGTCAAAACATTTAGTTTTTTATATCAAACAGCAAACAATAGCGCCAACATGTAACGAATCAATTGCCAAGTATCCTTCCACGAAATTCTAGAGAGAGAGGGACATGAAAACAAACAAAAGGAGCCCTCATGACATGGATACAGCGCTGAAGAGTTGAAGAGGAACATTACCGCATTATTAGGCAAATAAATGTTGTAAACAATACAAACAGTCAAGTGTTAAAAATTACCAAAACAATGCCAGCATTATTGGATAGGATTAGAGAGACAGAGAGTCCTTTAACAATCCTTTTAACTTTTTTTTTCCTTTTGTCTTTTCGAAAAAAAAAACGAAATCAACCCGCAACCAATTGAGTTATAAACGTCAAAGGACAATGACTAAAATTTGTTTTTAATGAATAAAAGTGATACGTCATCACCGGCGTTAAGTATTACTTCTCGCATTACATTCATCTGCATATGGGTTGTAAGCGTATTTTGGTCAGAGACAAACACTCACACACACATTAACGAATTTGAAGTGCATTGTAAGGGTTATCCTTTGCTGTGGGTTAAGGGTTCAAGTTTGTATGTAAATAATCCTTTTAGCTGCGCCACTGAAAATCAATACGCGGGCTATTGTTTGGTGTATTGTAAATATTCCCTTTAAATGTGGTAAGAACAAATGTTTGTACTGGCCACTTTTATATGATGGCGCTTAAAGTGTACCGTTTTTGTGTTAAGCTGACTTGTCATGTTATCAAATAAAACCATTACGTTTGATTTCATATTTTTTTAAATAAAGTATAAGATATACAATCCCAATAGTTCATACCCAGATTAGTTAGAAGTATTTATTTCGCACTATAGGGTATTATATTAGTCTCTACTAAACGTCAAATCAACTTAACATTCCATTAACCTGTCTAATCTTTTTGGACTTATTTTATATAACGATTTTACATTTTAAAAATATAAAAAATCAAAATTTTTCTTCATCAAACTAAACATAACTTGCCCTCGGTTACATTTCACCTTTTTCCACTTAACCTCATCTAATTTTTGTTTTAAACTCTTGGCTGCCTTCATGCTGCTTTTGCTACTGCCACAATTTAATGCATGCACACACCATGAAATGAAATTTGTTACGTTTTCGCAAACAAAATATTCGTACCTTGCAGCAGCACAGATTGTTGATCGTGGAGGTGGTGTCAGTGGCTGTTGAATTTTTGTTGCTTCTT
>NW_026876914.1:0-20388 GCF_032173495.1 Musca vetustissima | reverse complement strand
GTGCTTTTCATTCTGTGTCGAAATGTAGTTTTTGTGTTTTTGGTATTTCGTTTGGTGTTTTTATGATGGAAATTAAATGACAGAAGAAGTTGGGGCAAAAGATACTTTATTATCAATGGCATATCAACAACTGGGAACACAATTTGAAAAGAGGAAGATGTGTTTTTTATTGTCGTATATTTAAAACTTCCTCACAAAGATATTATAATGTACTATTAAATGTTTTTTAAACCAGTAAGGAAAGAAGTAAAGTCGGACTGGAATAATTATTAATATTAATTAATAATTATAATATAAATTGGGTATATTATTAATATTAATTATTATATATATGTATCCGAACTTAAATATGCGATCTTTATCTATAAGAATACCGACTAACATTAATTCCGACACATGCCATTCTGCAACTAAATCAGTACGCTGTGCAAAATTTGTATCTCAATCGGACAAATATTGGGAGTTTGGGGTACCATTAACATAAAATCGGACGAAACTATATATGGTAGATATACCTAACTCTAAAGCGATTTCAACAAAACTTCACAGACTTCATGGTGGATCTAATACAGTAGGCTGTGCAAAATTTTGTCTTAATCGGGTGTTTTTTCACCATTTACATAAAAACGACCGAAACCATATATAGGTGTTCCATCTCTAAACAGTTTTCAACAAAACTTAAGAGACTTCAAAGTGAACCTAATTCAGTACGCTCTGAACAATTCAGTTTAAATCGGACAAATATTGGGAGTTTGGTGCACCACTATATTTGAGAGCTATATCTAAATCTGAATTAAATTTCACAGACATCAAAGCTAACTTAATTCAGTACGTTGTGCTAAATTTTATCTAAATCAGCACCACTTACATAAAATCGGAAGAAAATATATATGGTAGCTCTATCTAAATCTGAACCGATTCCAATACAATTTCACAGGCATCAAACTGGACCTAATGATATGGTCCGTTCTTGGGCCAAATGCCATCCTAATAGGATCATAAATGCGAGATGTACTTTGTTCACAAGAATACATGGGCATATGGGCATGCATAAACCTACTCAGAAAGTTATTCTATGCATATTCTCAAAAGGAACCATGTGTCTATCTTGACATAATACCTCGTAAAACAGTGTGGTGAAGGGTATACCCATACACAAAATCCCTACAAATCAAGATTTTTTAAATTTATTGTATGTTTATGTTTCTCATACCGTTTTATCACGTCCATCTGAAATCACGATTGAGATGAGAATGAAGAATTTCAGTGCTGTGAAAAAAGGCTATAATTTTTGGACAGTTTGTAAGAGGCATGTACCTCCCATACGCCCCCCTTTTTAAAAACGCTTTATCCTCATGACCCGATTTCTGTGAAATTTTCACACACCGTCGAGGAATTTCGCTGAAATTTTCTCAAAACAGAACTTAAAACCTATTTTGGATAGCTGAAGAACCGACTAAGTCAACCATGTCTTTTGTGTGAAAATTGGGAAAATTTGCATTCTATGGCATGTATATTTACCTCAGATGGACATAGATGGAATAGGTTCACAAAGTAGGGCTATGCTTATATGGAGGCTATGTCAAAACATTGATTTTTTTAGTTATATAACTATATACGTCAGTCTACCATAAGTCTTTATAATAAATGACAACCACATCGGTGGGAAAATGCCGCTCAAGTCTTCAAAATACCGAATATGTGATGATGTCAGTCTACCATAAGTCTTTATAATAAATGACAACCACATCGGTGGGAAAATGCCGCTTAAGTCTTCAAAATACCGAATATGTGATGATGTGACGTTCTATGGGAAAAGTCAAATTAGGACCCAAACCCCCAAAACACCAGTGTTTCAGCAAAACTTGACAAATGTTATGTTACACAAACTTTAGTACGTTGTGCAAAATTGTTTGGTAATCTGCCTAACATTGGGTCTTAAAATAGGAAACTTTACACACATCATTCTACACTCACTTCAGTAGGCTATGTTAAATTTCGTCCAAAATTAAAATTAAATCGGGCAAAAATATATGGGAACTATATCTAAATCTGAACCGATTTTCACGAAACTTAACAAACATCATTCTAGACTTAATTCAGTATGCTATGCCAAATTTCGTCTAAATTGAAAGACACATAGGAAATTTGGTACACCATTTACATTAAATCGGGCGAAAATATATATGGGAGCAATATCTAAATCTGAACCGATTTTCACAAAATTTAACACACATCATTCTAGACTCACTTCAGTACGCTATGCCAAATGTTGTGCAAATCAAAAGATATATAGGGACTTTGGTGAACCATTTACATTAAATCGGTCGAGCCTACATATGGGAGATATATCTAAATCTAAACCGATTTTCACGAAACTTAACACACATCGTTCTAGGGTTTATTCAGTACGCTATGCCACATTTCGTGCAAATCGAAGGATATATAGGGACTTTGGTACACAATTTACATTAAACATATATATGGGAACTATATCTAAATTTGAACCGATGTTCAAGAAATTTATTGGTCAGATCCCCTTCACCATGGAAAATGTGTGACGTTCGGCTTATAAGTTTTTATTTCATTTCATCCCCTAAATATCATATGATTATCATACGTCATCCTTGGCCATTACTGGTTAAGGGTTTTGAAGGTTTTTGCCTGATATCCCAATTGGAGGGTATAACAAAATTTGTGCGGAAAAATGTCTATGTAAGTCCAGGTTTGGATCTAAATCCCACTTAAAAGTTCCACCCCTTTTTCGGTATTCCGTACTACCACATAATGTAATAACATAATTCTCATATAAATGTCTCGATCGACTTAAGGAATTTGGAATGCACATCACGTTGTTTTCACTTGTTATAAATAATTACTTTTTTACCTTCTCTTAAGGTTTACCACATTTGCTGACTGTAGCAGCAGCAACTATTATTGCTGCAATCAGTTTGCCATATGCATATATTAATATTCCGTAAGAGGGCGTTAACAAGCTGTATTCCTTCTTTCTGGGAAATATTTTATGTTCCGTTCCTTTTTTCTTCAAAGACTAAGTTTTTGGTTTTGTTCGAGAGAAACAAATATTGAGAGCTTGGCACACCATTTAAAAACTAGTAAGGAAAGTAGTAAAGTCGGACTGGGCCGACTATATGATGCCCTTCACCACTTTGGGTATATTCTACATATATATCCTAACAAACGTCGCATTTTCGAAAGAACATTGACATGAAATTGAACGAACTACTATTCCATACTTTGTAAATAGATTTACAGCAAACGTTATGCACGATATTTGCTTCACTTTAATATCAATAAGAAACCCATTGATTATTTGGTATACAATAAACATGAATAGGTCAAAATTACATATGGAAACTATGGTATGCTATGAACAGATTTCAAGAAAAATTGACATACGATTATAGTAACCTCAGTACATTGTACAAAATTGTGTGCCACTCGGCCAGGCTTTGGGTCTTACGTGCACAATTTACATTAAATCGGACGAGGGTATATATGAGAGCTATATATAAATCGGAACCGAGTTCCACGAAACTTAGCACACATCATTAATTCAGTACGCTATGCAGAAATTCGTGCAAATCGGAATATATATAAGGGCTTTGGTACTCCATTAACATAAAATCGAACTTAAATATGTACGGGAGCTACATCTAAATCTGAACCGATTTTCACGAAACTTAACATATGTAATTCTAGACTCAATTCATTGCGCTATACCAAATTTGGTGCAAATTGAAGGAAATTCAGTACCCTATGCCAAATTTCTTGCAAATCGGAAGATATATAGGGACTTTGATGCATCATGTTCCTAATTTAGCACATATCATTCTAGACTCAGTTCAGTACGCTGTGTTAAATTTCGTGCAAATCAGAAGTTATATAGGGATATTGGTGCACCATTTACATTGAATCGGATCTAAATCTGACCCGATTTTCTCGAAACACTAGTCATTCTAGACTTAATTGAGAACCTTATGCCAAATTTCGTGCAAATCGAAAGATATATAGGGACTTTGTTGTCCCATTTACCTTATATCGGATGGAAATATGTATGGGATCTATATGTAAATCTGACCCGATTTTCTCGAAACTTTATACACGTCATTCTAGATTCAATTCAGCACACTATGCCAAATTTTTCGCAAATCTAAAGATATATTGGGACTTTGGTGCACTATTTACATAAAATCAGACAAAAATATATATGGGATCTATATCTTAATATGAACCAATTTTCCCAAATTTCAATGGGGTTCATCCTTGAGCTAAATAAATGAACTGTGCTATTTTCATCCAATTCGGATCATAAATGCGATCTGTACTTTGTTTACAATTTAACATGGGCAGACAGATGAACGCACGGGCGTTCATAAATTGACTCAGAAAGTGATTCGATGCATATTCTCTAAAGGAACAATGCGTCTATCTCGTTTCCTTTTGCCTGTTACAAACCTATGCACAAAGACATAATACCCTGTACCACAGTGTGGTGAAGGGTATAAAAAGGTAGAAAGAATCAGAAGGGGGTGTCCGGGGAAATTGTGCCACGTCTATTTGTTTGGGCCATACATCTGTGGACAGTAGACTTGTTGGCTCGCAGTGACAATTGTGTTGAAGTGGTGTGTGTCGTGAGTCTTGTCACTTTGTTTGTAGGATTTGCTATTTAGGATTCCGGGAACAATGTGCTCTCGATACGATAACATTAATATATTTGGTTCTTATTTGTGCCAGGATCAAACAGGTTTGCGCAGGAAGAAGCCTCTCACTGTTCGAAATTCCAGTAAGATGTTGGAGTAGAACTTTGTTGCGTCTATAGCCATTGGAGACCGTCTGTTGATGCACTGATCGCATTTCGTTTGTTTTTGATGGAATGACGCCTTCCATGCCTTCATAATAGCACCTGATGTCCTGTCGGATGTGTGCCGGGATGGATCGGCCATAAGCGTGTGATGGTTGGGATGTCCAGCAGGAACTGTAACAAAATCAATATTATGTCCTCTTACCCTTATGATAGTTTTCGACGCTCATTATGTGGACATATTCCTTTGAAATTCGTAGTGCATTATTTTGAGTTTTTGGCAAAAATCTCCAGTGTGTGTCACTAAGGAAGGGAGTACTGGCTGTGGCTGCATAATTAGGGACGGAACGACCGATGGCCCTGTAACGTTTCCTTATTATTGTACCTGGTGGTCTCAGCCTGATCTTTCAGAACGTTCTTTCTACTTTCACCTTTTGGTAGATATAGTTCTAATGCAAGAATAAGTGAAGGATGTTATCGAAAATCACCCACGAATTTTCTTAGTACGGACTGTGGGCATAAGTCTCCGTTCGATGAAAATGCAAAGTTTTAAATGGACTTCTCGCGTCAGGATGTGAAAATTGACACAGTTGACTTTGCAGTATTTAAACAAGATTACACCCCCGGAATAAGTCCAAACATGTCCTGATATCCATTTATGTTTGAACTTATGTCGGTAATATAGGAGGAATAGTAGAATCCCCTGTCGTCAGGTAAGGCTAAGTCGATAAAGAATTATACTCATATCAAGAATATACATTTATGGCATATATCAGTATTAGTCCGGAGTATTACAAACAGAATGACAAATTTGGTGAACAATCCACCTTCTAGAGGAAATGAGCAATTGTGTCGAACTAAGTACAATATAGATATAATTCTATGTAAATAATTTTTGAAATATAATGTTAGTTTTTAATGAATATTTAATATGCCCAACGTCCATTATTTTCAAATTGTGGAAACAAAATATATTCTATCAAGAAAAAAAAAAAACGAATAATTAATAACATTACAGTCCAGCCTCAATACCAACAGAATAAAGGCCAGACCGGGCCAGCAATGAATTGTTGATAACAAATTCATTTTTCTCTCGAGAGCCACATTTTGAACAGTTGGTTGGCTATGTCTATTTTTTTAATATTTTTTTGCTGATTTGCGAAAACGCGGTGTTTGCCTTTGGGAAAACGCATAACTTTCATGACTGACATCTGTTTTTGAAAACTGTTTGGCAAATGGTTGAAAGTGACTTGCGTTCAACTCTCACCACACACAGCATGTATTATAATTTTTGTTTTCCATTGTTAGCGGTACGGGGAGGTTCTTATTATTACTGTAGTTGTTGTTGCTGTTAGTTTATATCCTTAGGATGAAATAAATTTCAATTTTGTGACAATGGGGCGTGCGTGTGAAATATGAAGTGGTGCAAGTCCTGTTCCCGTGTATATGGAAAATTAATATTTGTTTTGTAGTTTTTGTGTTTCTTTGTATATGCCTTTACCACCGGACGAATGTTCATTTGTCATACTAAAAGAAAGTTAATCAACGTGTCACGAAACACTTAAAATGTCAACTGTTAGTATTGTTGTTGTTGCTGCCGCTACTGTAGTTATGGCCATTGTTAGCGGGAAATATACATTTCCTCATAAAGTAGCAGAACGTTTTACTGATATGATGCGTGGGTAGGTTATGTAATTTATTGATACAAAAGTAAGGAAGGAATGGTGGAGTGAACTTCGATGGGGAAATGTCTTTCATATATCATACTCAGCAATAAATGGTATACATCCGGTTTACATGATAACAAGTATATAGGTATCAACAAATCTATTTGTATACCCTTCCCCATAATGTGGTACAGGGTGTTATGTCTTTGTGCATATGTTTGTAACAGGCATAAAGAAACGACATAGACCCATGGTTCCTTTTGAGAATATGCATAGAATCAGTTTCTGAGTAGATGCATGCGTGTCCATCCGTACGTCTGTAGATGTCAAATTGTATATATGATCCAATTTGGATGAAATTTGGCAAAAGTCACTTATTTGGTCCAATGACAAACCCTAGTGATATTGCAGAAAATCGGTACAGATTTAGATATAGCAACCATATACAGTTTCGTCCGATTTTATGTAAATGGTGCAACAATATATCTATCGATTTGCACGTAATTTCCATATTGTACATAATTGAGTATCTAATGAGGTTGTTAAGTTTCGAGAAAATCTGGTCAGATTTTGATATAGCTCCCATATATATTTTCGCCCGATTTAATGTAAATGGTGTACCAAAGTCCATGGTTCAGATTGAGATATAACTCCCGTATATGTATATTTTCGTCAGATTTTGGGTAAATGGTGTACCAAAGCCCCTATATTTCCTTCAATTTGCACGAAATTTGGCATATGTTACTGAATTAGGTCCAGAATGATGTGTGATAAATTTACTTAATTAAATATACTGCGCAAATGTTTGTCCCAATCTGACAAATATAGGGAATTTGGTGCCCCATTTACCTTAATCGGACGAAAATATATATGGGAGCTATATCTAAATCGGGCCCAATTTCTCGAAACATACCATACGTCATTATAGACTCAATACATTATACTGTGTAAAACTTCGTCCAAATCGAATGATATATAGGGACTTTGGTGCATCATTTACCTTAAATCGGACGAAACTATATATGGGAGCTATATCTAAATCTGAACCGATTTTCTCGAAACATGGCAAACATCATTCAGTACTCTGTGCCACATTTCGTGCAAATCGAAAGATATGTAGGGGCTTTGGTACACCATTTACATAAAATCTGACGAAAATATCTATATGAGGGCGATATCTAAATCTGAACCGATTTTTCCCAATTTCAATTGGGCTCGTCCTTGGACCAAATAAGTGACATATGCCAAATTTCATCCAATTCGGATCATAAATGCGACCTGTACTTTGTTTACAATTTAACATGGACAGACAGACGGACGGACGGATATGCATAAATCGACTCGGACATGCAATAATCGAACCATGGGTCTATCTCGATTCATTTTGCCTGATACAAACATATGCACAAAGACATAATACCCTGTACCACAGTGTGGTGAAGGGTATAACTATTTGGTACCATTTATTACTTTTTGTTTCTATAATTAAGAATTTCCAAAACTACGCCAATCCTACAATTCAACAGAAATTTTAATTCCAAAATTCTAAAGTCCAGCTCTATCCGTTCACAAAGTTGTACAAAATATAGTACCATTTAGTACACATAAGTTCTATCCTTCCATTTCATAATTTCAACAGCAACCATTATTCCAAATTTTAAGTTTCCAGCTCTCTCCGTTCACCCAAGTCCAAATTGTACCAAATTTAGTGCGGTTTTGTATTTTTCGTACACATAAATACGAATTTCCAAAGGTGTGTCTGTAGCTCAATCTTCAACAGTAATCTTAATTCCAAATTTCAGGTTTACAGCTCTATCCTTTCAAGCTAAATCCAAATTGTACTAAATTTAGTACCATTTAGTGCCTTTCGTACCAATAACAACGAATTTCCTAAACTACTTCAGTTCTTCAATTCTACACTCCAACAGTCATTTTAATTCCCAATTTGAAGACTCCAGCTTTATCTGCTCACATAAATCCAACTTGCACCAAATTTAGTACCATTTAGTACTTTTCGTACACATAAGTACGAATTTTTAAACCTACATCAATCCTGTTCTCCAATAGTAGTCCTAATTCCGATTTTCAGGATTCCATCTCTATACAGTCAACTAAATGCAAATTTAGTACAGTTTAGCGATTTTCGTACACTTTTAGGTCGAATTTCCAAAAACTCTTTTGTACACCTTTCTAACTTTCCATCAGTGACCCACATTCCAAATTTCAGAATTCTAGCTCTTCCCATTCGCCTAATACAAAGGGTACCATATTTGGTACATTTTAGTACTTTTCGTACCCTTCTAGTTCGACTTTCCAAAAACCCAGCCTTATCTCACGCCTACACACCAACAACAATCCACACTCAAAATTTCATGCTTCTAGCTTTAGCCGTTTCGTCTGGGCGATGATCTGTCAGTCACTCACTCATTTAACACTAAGCTCTTTTATGTATTAAGATTTAGAAGTCACACTCATTTGAAAAAAATTATTTGGTCCATCAGTATATATACATTTAAAATTATCCCAATAATACTCTTGACCAAACCCACGTACTGACAACACAATCTGGACCGATTTTCACGAAAGTTGGCACACATCATTCTAGACCTAAATGATTAGGCTGTACCAAATTTCATGCAAATAGAAAGATGTATAGGGACCGTTTACATTAAATCGGTTAAATATATATATGGGAGCTATATCTAAATCTGAACCGATTTTTCCCAATTTCAATAGGGTTCGTCCTTGGGCCAAATAAGTGACCTATGCCAAATTTCATTCAAATCGGATCATAAATGCGACCTGTACTTTGTTTACAATTTGACATCTACAGACGGACAGACGGACGGACGGACATGCATAAATCGACTCAGAAAGTGATTCTATGCATATTCTCAAAAGGAACCATGTGTCTATCTCGTTTATCTCGGCGATAGTGATGGCCAGAAAGTTTTTACCAAATTTAGCTGCCAATAATGTTGAACATTGTAACATCATTAATTTGTGACAAAACGTTTGACGTAGATTTTGGTTTCGTTTCTCTGCCTTTGTTTTTTTGTGGTTCGTATGTTCGTAATATTTCCCATGTATCTTGCCACCGCTCACATGACCAGTAAGCCTTCAGGAGAATTTTGTTCCCTTGACTACTCTATTCTATTGTTGTTTTTGTTCTGGAGCAAACAGAAATTCAGGAGTTGAAATGACGATTTGTATCTTCGTCTTGGTCATGTTTTGAGATTTGCAATAACGTGTCGTATGTCCTGCACTAATTCCTTCATTTCATCTGTGGGATTGATGCCTAGCCTAGGAATGGCTAGTTACAAAAACCTTCCACACACATCTAGAATATGAAGAAAAATCCTTAACAAAAACCAGTAAGGAAAGTAGTAAAGTCGGACGGGGCCGACTATATGATACCCTTCACCACTATGGGTATATTAAACAGGACGATTAACATGAAATTGGATGAAATAAAATATGTGATATTTATCTAAATATGAATCTACCTAGATCTATCCATAAAGTATGTAAATCGACTTCAAACAAATATAAATAGGTCATCCGTTGGGCTATGTCTGTACTTCTAGAAAACGCAACTACGTAATTCTATGCTCAATTTTGTACGTTGTGCAAACTTTGATGTCAATCCGACTAACATGAGGAGTTTGATGCCCACTTTACGGGCGAAAATATATATGGAAGCTCTATCCAAATATTAAGCGATTTCAAAGAAACTTGTCACAGGTTAGGTTATACTAATTTCAGAACGTTTTGTTCCTATCAGCCTATTGGATCCTTGGTGCGTCAATTACTTATAATCAATCTATAATAAAAGAGAGCTATATCTAAATCTGGACCGATTTTCAGTACGTTATGCCCGTTGACCGATTTTCACGAAAGTTGGCAGACAGCATTCTAGGCTCAATTCAGTACGTTATACCAAATTTCGTGCAAATCGAAAGATATATAGGGACTTTGGTGCACCATTTACATGAAATCGGACGAAACTATATATGGGAGCTATATCTAAATCTGGACCGATTTTTACGAAACTTGGCAGACATCATTCTAGACCTAAATGATTAGGCTGTACCAAATTTCGTGCAAATCGAAAGATATATAGGGACCGTTTACATTAAATCGGTTAAATATATATATGGGAGCTATATCCAAATCTGAACCGATTTTTCCCAATTTCAATAGCGTTCGTCCTTGGGCCGAATATGTGACCTATGCCAAATTTCATCCAATTCGGATCATAAATGCGACCTGTACTTTGTTTACAATTTAACATGGACAGACAGACGGACGGACATGCATAAATCGACTTAGAAAGTGATTCTATGTATATTCTCAAAAGGAACCATGGGTCTATCTCGATTATTTTTGCCTGTTACAAACATATGCACAAAGACATAATACCCTGTACCACAGTGTGGTGAAGGGTATAAATATGAATGAATGCTAAAGACAAGATCCATCTATTCCTAATACACTGGTACGGATGGTCGGTCACTCATGCACACATTCATATCTTTGATGGACATTTGTATTCATGAATTTAGTTTATGATGGAAGCAGTCGAATCACAACTGACTACAAAAAATTAGAAATGGACACGCAGCATGTAGAAAAACAATTGCAACAACGTAATATGGAAATGTACGTAAAAAGGGAAATGCATATCTAACGGTACATTAAATTTCATCTGCAGATTAGATGTGTGCCTCCCAACAGAGGAAAAGAACCGTGTTTGTGATTAATGTATGTGTGTGTATTTGCTTTTGTGGTGTGGGTGTATTGCTTGTGTTACAACAAATTCGCCAAAACGGCAACATCATCATCGTTGATGTTGTTGTTGTTGTCTGTCGGCTTAAAATACGACCAGTATGTATTGCAATAACCAACAACAACATTTCGAATTTATGTTTCTGCTTCCTTTTCCTGTTTTTTTTCTTTTTTGTGTTTAACAACATTCACGTTTTGGCGGAATCTTTGCTGAAGTTTTAACCCGAATGATCAAAAAATTCGGTGGACCAAAAGTAGGAAATTAGGAATGATGTCGATCTTCCCTTTAGGTGATATATAATTTAATGGATCCTAATTACAAATACTACAGATCTTCTCAACTGATTTGTTAGAAATGCTGTAGGTTTTCATATTAAGAGGTGTATAGGTATTCTTATTAGATGGTCTTCAATATTCCTTGATATGGTTATTAGTGTTCGAAAAACATTGGATTTTCTTATTAGAATGATATATTAGAATATTTGTAGGTCCTCTCATTAGAAGAGCTGTTGGTCTTTTCGTAATAGATGTTGTGGGTCTACTCATTAGAAGCGCTGTAAGTAAGTAAAAAAGTTGCAGTTTTTTTGATCAAGGGGATGTTACCCATTCTCGTAAAAATCAATAGATTGGATCGAAAATGGCAGCCACATTTTTTAAAGTTGAATTAATCAAATTATTTTTCACCAGACAGCCAATTCGGTTGAACCCAGTAAGGAAAGTAGTAAAGTCGGACGGGACCGACTATATGATACCCTTCACCACTTTGGGTATATTCAACAGATGCATTCTAACAGACGTCACATAACTGAAATATGTGATCTATATCTAGATCAATCCATAAACATGTCGTTCTGTAACCTATACTAAACTCGTCAATTGGATGGGTAGAGAATGAGTCAAAATTATGTAAATCGATTTAAAGCAAATCTCAATCGGACATTCCTTGATTATTTGAAATCCAATGAACATGAAATCGGTGGAATATATGGCTTATGTCTGCATTTCTAAAAAAAAGGAATAACGTCACTCTATACTCAATTTTTGTACGTTGTACAACGAATCTGACAAAAATTATAGGCACCATTTACTTAAAATAGGACGAGCATATTAATGGAAGCTATATCTAAACCGATTTCACCGAAACTTCAGTACGTTGTGCCAAATTTTGTGCCAATCGGTCTTACATTGTTTTGTGCACCATTAATTTAAAATCGGATGAGACTATATATGTGCCAATCGGTTTAACTTTGGGACTTTTGTACACCATTTTCTAAAAATCTGATCCGATTTCAACAAAACTTCGCATACATTAATCTACTTAGCATTTACTGAAAATCGGACAATACTATATATGGGAGCTATATCTAAATCTGAACCGATTGGAACGAAACTTGTCACAGGTTATGTTATATTAAGGGGACCCCCCCCATTCTCGGTGTCAAAAATTTTTTTGATTTAATTCGAATCTACTCTAATTCTAGAATGTCTCTACAAAATTTCAAGTGAAAATCTCAAGAACTCTTAAAGATATAGCCGATTTATTGTGTTAGCATCAAGTGACGGCTAAAGGGCTTCTCAAACTTTAAACGCGTTTTTCTCAAAACGAATGGCGGGCACGATAACTCAAAAACTAATAATCCAATCGGTTTCAAATTTTGACACGTTTCTCTGGGAGTGTGTAGCTCTCGTATGAACTAGGATAAAGCTAATCGGTGAAGATCTTCCTTATTTTTTAACTTAGTTTGTGGTAAAAAATAGGCGATTTTCCATAAAAATTTTTTCAAAGTTCCGCCATTTTGTTAATTGTTGTGCGAAGTCAATAATCCTAGTTCATACGAGAGCCAGACATGTCCTCTTTCTAAAACAGTTGGAATTTTCGGATTCCGATGTTCCAGTGAGGAGTTATCATGCCCGCCATCGAAAATATGGACTTTTCTTTGAACCCAAAAAACAACAACAAAACAACAACAACAAATTTTGGTAAATTATTTTTCTTCCTTTTTAAATCTTCAAATACATATGTGCCAAGTTACAAACCTTAACAAGCATTGGTATTCATTTACCAGCCCATTTAAAATCTTAAAAATAAAAAATCGAGAATGGGGGGGGTTCCCTTAATTTCAGTACGTTTTATGCCTATCGGCCATATTTTGCTTAAAATTGGAGAGCTATATCCAAATCGGAACCATTTTTTACGAAACTTAACACACATCATTCTAGACTTAATTCATTACGGCATGCCAAATTTCGTCCAAATCCAAAGATATGCAGGCACATTAGACCACCATTTACATTAAATCGGACGAATATATATATGGGAGGTATATCTAAAACTGAACCGATTTTCACGAAACTTAGGACACATCATTCTAGACTCAATTCAGTACGACATGCCAAATTTCTTCCAAATCGAAGTATATAGAGGGATTTTTGTACATCATTTACCTTAAATCGGACGAAAATATATATGGGGTCTATATCTAAATTTAAACAGATTTTGTACTCAATTCAGTACGCCATGCCAAATTTCGTGCAAATCGTAGGATATATAGGGACTTTGGTGCACCATTTACATAAAATCGGACGGAAGTATATATGGGAGCAATATCTATCATTCTAGACTCAATTCTCTACACCATGCCAAATTTCGTCCAAATCCAAAGACGAAATCCAAATCACGAAAGTTAATACAGATCATTCTGTACTCAATTCAATACGCCATGCCAAATTCCGTGCAAATCGAAGGATCTATAGAGACTCTGGTACACAATTTACATAAAATCGGTCGAAAATGTATATTTGGGAGCTATATCTAAATCTGAACCGATTTTCACGACACTTACCACACATCATTCTGGATTTATTTCAGTACGCTATGTCGAATTTCGTGCAAATCAAGAGATATGTAGGGATATTGGTGCATCATTATACCCAACACAACTATGTTGTCAGGGTATTATAGCTTTGTGCAGTCCCAAAAGTTTGTAACGCCGCGAAATATTGGTCCTAGACCCACTTTTAAATATACCGATCGTTATATCTCGACTAGCTGAGTCGATTTAGACATGTGGGTCCGTCCGTCCGTCTGTCCATTATAATTTGTAAAGACGATACATGCCACAGTTATGGACCAATCTTCACGAAATTTTGCATGTAGGATGGGTTCTGACCAATGAAGACCCCTATTGTTTTTGAAAAGATCGGTTAATATTTAGGGGATGAAATGGACCAAAAACTTTATTTTTGTCGGTTTTTCTGCTCGCTCATGAGGCCGCAATTATGGCCCAAACTCCGCGAACTTTTGTATGGTGAAGGGGATCGGGCCAAAGAATAAGCATGCCTGTTTTGATAAAGATCGGTCAATATTTAGCGGGTCAAATAGACCCTGACTTTTGTGTGAAAAATGACAAAATGTGTATTCTATGGCGTATATATTTGCCCCTGAAGGACCTAGACCCAAAAAGTTGATATTATGTTCAAGAGGAGTGGTTGACCTTTAAATTGATACCAATTATATGGTCGTATGTACTCAGATGTAGAGCTACACTT
This sequence comes from Musca vetustissima, assembly GCF_032173495.1. NCBI lineage: Eukaryota > Metazoa > Arthropoda > Insecta > Diptera > Muscidae > Musca > Musca vetustissima. Next base: position 5,559 of record NW_026876914.1, on the reverse strand, counting down.
AAATATTTACAGGCATTATTTAGTACAGACATTATTTAGTAACCCAAAACCACACTAGAGGGCGGAAATATACCGCTGATTGCTTTGAAAATTTCCATGAGATTCCAGTTATGGTCAAGGACAATAATTTTTGGATGAAGTAGACCGAAAACTTAACGTTTTGTGTTCTTTTAGTCGATATATAGGCCACAATTGAAAGCCCAACATCACTACATAACCCACGGTAAAGAGAATCTGAACAAATATAGCCCTCGTCTACTGAATATTAGTAATAATAATAGGTAATGACCTTTAGTAAGGTTTCAAGAGTAAGGTTAAATATCCAACTGTACAGTCACTGTTCCCCGACAATGGTACTTATACGGATCTCAAATTTGAAGAATGGCTAAACGAACAATAAAGTCTGGGACAGGCAGCAACTCCCTAGTTATACGTCATAACCTTATGTTTGTTTAGTGTTTAAACGTCGAACTAAATAAAGATTCTATATAACGTAAACACGACACATTCTCTCTCGAATATAAATAGAATTTTCTGTTGCAAACAATGGGCCCCGGCGAGTTTTTTCCAGCCTTAGGGGAAACCTGTCGTAACAGCGGATATTTCGAGGTGTTACAAACGGAAAAATCGTGTTTTAATAAAATAATCTACTTCTTATTCTGACCCCGAAAAAAACTATTCTTTAAAAAAAATCTAAGCCTTGATAGGTACATTTGTTTTCAATAAAATCTGCGATTATTTTTGGTAATTTGAAAACAATACGTGAATTGTCCGGCTGGCCTTGGTACCTGAAATTTGTGATTTTTCACATTACAAAACACTTCCGTCAGTCACCTCGCTACATTCATTAGATATTGAACACGAGCCCTTTTGAGTATGAATGTTGTTGGTGTATGCGATGGCAAACAAGTTTTGGCGGATAAGACGAGTATGATTTGTTACTGACAGCATCTCTGCGGCAAGTGTGATTTATTTCTTGTTTAGCAATTTGGCTATAGATAAGGGAAACGAAACGAAACAAAAGCAACACGAATGAAGGCAACAAACTATACCACGGAATTTTGAGTATCAACATAATATCGCATAAAAACAAATTCTTTCATTTCCAAATACTGGCACACACACTCACACATGCTTACAACATGTAATTCTTCACCATGTAAATAAACTTTGTTGGCCTTTAAGGCCAACTATTTTTGGCAATGAAGTGTTATGATTATCGTCAAATTCATTCAATGGGTTTCTGGATTCCTGGAAGAAACCAAAAAAAAAACACGAAGCAAAGAAATATTTATGCCTTATCGTTACTGTTCTTGACATGCCTAAGCCTATTAAGAAGATATATAACATGTGGTTGTTGTAGTTGCTGCTATTCTTGCCGTTGACATTTTGGCCCAGTCTGCGCCATAAACGTTTCCAAAATATAGAAATACATAAATAAAGATTATGTTATAGCTACATAAATTTAGCTATTTGTAGTTGTTGCTGTTGTTATTGCATAATTTATATCCCTAACTCGAAATTATACGACATGACCTTAGACATATAAATTTACTTGAATGACTTGCGCATCGCTTGAGTTACAAGGACCTCGATTGATATGGATAGCCTAGCTAAGCGTAATCGTTATGATAATCAATCAATTTCTGTGGACATTTAATGAATTTGTCATTGAAATGCTAATGGACATTAGTTGCGGTGAAATTCGTAACCACACATATCTTGTATGATATTGAAAATGTGTATGCGTGGGAAATCAGACCATAATACCTTTAGGAATATATGATCAGAATAAAATAATATGTCGATTTTGGGATGATAATCTGCTTTTTGGAGTTAAAATAAACCTTGGAAAAACATAATTATGTTATTGCTTCTAGGATATTTGGTATTAAAAATGGGTCCAATTTATGCCAAATTAATATCAAATCAATATCCTGTAGATAGAACAAACATAGTATTTGGAAGAGCGTTAAAATGGAATCGAGCGAAAAAGTATTAAAATGTGTTAAGTTCGTCCGGGCGAACTTTTAATTCCCATGTATACTCATATATGGTTATATGATAACCGACTTTTTTACCTGCTATTTAATAATACGACTTGGAGAATATGTGGTTTTAACAAGACAATGTCACATGCCACACAACTCGAGCAAATATGCAAGAAACACCAGATCCATATCGAATCTTTAGATCTTATGTGGTATGAACAATTTCTTAAAATTAGTCATAAGTTCTGAGTGGGTAGGGTATGACCAATGGGATCACATGAGTCGTGGGTATTACATAATTGAACCAGTAAGGAAAGTAGTAAAGTTGGACGGGGCCGACTATATGATACCATTCACCACTATGGGTATATTAAACGAATGCATCCACACAGAAGGGCCGTTAACATGAAATTGGACGAACTAAAATGTGTGCCCTTTATCTAAATGTGAACGGACTTAGATCAATCCATAAACATGTCATTCGTTAGTTACAATGGGACAAAATTATGTAAATCGATTTAAAGCAAATATCAAAATGCTCAATTGTGTACGCTGTACAAAATTTCATGTCAATATTACAAACATGAGGAGTTTGGTGCACCATTTACTTAAAATCGGATGAAAATAGATATGGACGCTATATCCAAATATGAAGCGATTTCAACGAAACTTGTCACAGATTACGTTGTCCTAATTTCAGCAGGTTTTGTTCGTAATGGCCATATTTTGGGTCCTACTTAAAATGGGACGAATATATGACTGCTATATCTAAATCTGAACCGATTTTCAAGAAATTTTATACACATCATTCTAGATTTAATTCAGTACGCTATGGCAAATTTCATGAAAATCGAAAGATGTATAGGGACTTTGGTGAACCATTTACATTAAATCGGTCGAAAATACATATGGGATCTATATCCAAATCTGAACCGATTTTCAAGAACTTTCACACACATCATTCTAGACGCAATTCAGTATGCTATGCCAAATTTCGTGCAAATCGGAAGATATATAGGGACTTTGGCATACCATATACCTAAAATCGGGCGAACTATATATGGGAGCTATATCTAAATCTGAACCGATTTTCACGAAATTTTGCATACGTCATTCTAGACTTATTTCGGTACGCTATGCCAAATTTCGTGCAAATCGAACGATATATAGGGACTTTGGTACACCATTTACCTTAAATCGGACGAAAATATATGGGAGCTATATCTTAATCTAAACCGATGCTTTCCAATTTCAATAGGGTTCGTCCTTGGGCCAAACAAATGAACTGTGCCTGTATGAAAATAAGATTAACATGGACATCTGTTATTTTTCATCATTATACCCTACACAACTATGTTGTCAGCGTATTATAGCTTTGTTCAGCCCCAAAAGTTTGTAAAGCCGCGAAATATTGGTCCTAGAACCACCTTTAAGTATACCGATCGTCATAGACATGTGTGTCCGTCCGTCCGTCCGTCTGTCCATTATAATTTCTAAACACGATACAGGCCACAGTTATGGACCAATCTTCACGAAATTTTGCATGTAGAATGGGTTCTGGCCAATGAAGACCCCTATTGTTTTTGGAAAAGATCGATTATTATTTAGAGGATGAAATGAACCAAAAACTTTATTTTTGTCTGATTTTCTGGTTGCTCCAGAGGCCGCAATAATGGCTCAATCACCGCTAATTTTTGTATAGAGAAAGGGATTGGGCCAAAAAATAAGCATGCCTGTTTTGATAAAGATCGGTCAATATTTAGCTGGTTAAATGGACCCTGACTTTTGTGTGAAAAATAACAAAATGTGTATTCTATGGCGTATATATTTGCCCCTAAAGGACCTAGACCAAAAAAGTTGATAGTATGTTCAAGAGGAGTAGTTAACCTTTAAATTGATACAAATTATATGGTCGTATGTACTCAGATGTGGGAGTTACACTTAAATATTTGCAGGTGCTTACGTATTCATACATTATTTAGTAACCCAATACCACACTAGAGGGCGGAAATATAGCGCTGATCGCTTTGAAAATTTCCATGAGATTCCATTTGTGGTCAAGGACAACGCCTATAATTTTCGGTGATGATCAGATAATAATTTTGGGATGAACTGGACCGAAAACTTAAGTTTTTGTGTTATTTATTTATTTTTTTTGAGTCGATCTGTAGGCCACAATTGACTAGCACAACATCACAACATAACCCAAGGTAAAGAGAATCTGGATAGTCGGGTTTCAAGAGGGTGCAAATAACGCAAAGTTATATTTTCGTGGAAGTTGTGTAGGGTATTATATGGTCGGCCCCGTCCGACTATACTGCTCCGCTCACTGGTTGAACATGTAATTAGAGTCAATTTAGGGTTACTCGCCATAAGTAACTTTAAACATTTAATAACAAAAATATCTTTTAATAGTATTTGTTGTGACTGTTTGAATTGAACCCTGTAATGTTCTGCATCACTACAGTTATTCTATTGTTTGAAATTCTCACACCCATCTATTTTGTCATTCATACCCAGTGACGTGCATTGTTTGTCCAACGATTTATTCAATTACAGCAATATTTCATAATACCTGAAGCATTACCTAGGCTAAGGCCACAATGGGAACTTTTGTCAAAAACAATTTCACAACAATGTCACCGGAATGGGAATGGAAAGAAAGCCCACAAAAAACAGACAATAACATAAAACAACCGTCAACAATACTTGAACGCCATTCACCTTTGGGATATTTGAAATTTTATTCACCTTTGGGATATTTGAAATTTTATTGATTTCAAAAATGCTCTCTCTGATGTTTTAATGACAAGGACAAACTCGAACTAAACATTTAATGGGTTTTGAGGTAATAAAAAACAAAACAACAATGACAGTAAACCTACAATGACACCGTAACACAAAACTGAAATAGATAAGCGACAACATGTTGCAACATTTCCCCCATGATGTAGTTTTAATTTTTCCACAATTTTTTCCAATCCGCCTAAAAACCTAGAGAATTTAATTCCCTAATCCTCTTTTATTTACAGTGAATTGTGTCTGTAATACAATGACACAATACGCTCGTGATAGGATCATTTGAACTTTTCCAAGCAGAGCTACAAACACATCGTCACACACAGATACTAACACAAAAACTTATTTCCACAGAAAACTTTTAAATACCTTTCATCGGTAAAATAGAATATACCATTATTGTTTGTCTTTTTGTTGTTGTTGTTGTCTGTTGCTGCATGTTGTTTTTGTTGTGGTGCATCTGGAGGGAATTCAAGGTTGTACAAAAAGTGACAACACAGAAACATAAAACTGAATAGATGCTTGAGGTGTCTGCGTGTTTTGAATGGCTGGATTCAAAGAAAAGAAAATGGATTTTCAACCAAATGGCCTTGATATCGAATATTATGGAGAACATAACCAAAGAACTTGTTTGCATTTGATGCCCTACAAAAATGAAAGCAATAATTTCCGAACGTTTAGTTGGCGAAAGGTGTAATTTTTTTTTATAGATGAGCTGACAAGAGCTTTGACTAGAGAACAGAAGGTTGTCTTTCCTATACGAGCAGCA
>NW_026876913.1:0-20428 GCF_032173495.1 Musca vetustissima | reverse complement strand
CCAATTTTCCAACATGAGTATGCGAGCAACACTTTACAATGACATTGCCGTCTTATACATGTCCCGACCGATTTAAGGAATTTTGAATGTACACCACATGGTTGAGGGTATAAAAACTCGACCACCTGTTTTTTCATGGCATTTTGCGATCACTGTTCTTATCAGAGATAGACTATACTTTATCTAATCCCGTACGACCAATATTTCAATAGGAATTGCGTCTTCATTTCTCATCCTATACAAAACATACTGCCCTCGAATTTCATATAAAAAGGAAAACAATATTCAACAATAAAAGAGTCCCTTTCCAGATGATTTATTCAAATTGCTTGAAAATGAAAAGAAAACGTTTTAGTTTTTTACTTTGTTTCGGCCTTTTTCTCTACCGATGTAATGGCTAGTAAATCACTAATTACCCACCAATTAGATGGATAAAATAGTAGCTTTTTTTCAAAATTACATTGTTGTCGTTGAGTGGTTGTGCTTAAAAACCAACTAAATAATAATCAGGATACAAACATAGCCTTTAAAAAATGCATATAGACGCCAAGAAAATTTTTAAGACGATTCTTAGTATATAATCAATTTAAAATGTTATTTAATAATTAATTTGTAGTTTTCAATTTTATTACTGAATTTTTTCATTCATTTTATTTTTACAAAGAAATGCACCGCCAATGGTGGCTAATGGAGAATCTGTTCAAGGCCATCCATTGTCAGTATTAATTATATGGCTTTTTTCGCCGCATCCTCCTTCTAGAAGTGAGATTATGAAGTGATGATGCATTTAACACCATGTTTTGTCGGACTTCGAAGATCAAAAAGATTTATATAAACATAACGAACATTAAGGGGATTAATTCACTGATGATTACTCAAGAGAATGAAAGGGGATTCATGTAGAAAATCGGTTTTTATTAATATTGGAATTTCCTGCCTTCTTTTAATATATATTTTTATATAAAAATCTCCAGCATATTTTTGACCACACATGCAAATTTAATTCTAATTAAAAATGTGGATTTTCCAAGCATACTTTTTCATTTTGAAATTTTATTATAATCACCTTTACATATTAAGGTTTTGTTTATCTTTTTATTTTTAGTTTTTGAAAATATTATTATTATTATGAAAATGATGCATTAATTGCAAAGTTAATTAGTTCCAAAAGAAGTAAGAGCAAGAAAACAAAGGCTGCTTGTAATACCATACCATTTGCTACAAAGATCTTTTGTAGTATTCTCTTGCTGATAACAACATTAACATAAACATAAGTATTATAATTTTATTTAAAGTAAGAAAAAAGAAGCGGAGATCGCGTGTTTAATAATTATTAATATTGTTAACCCCAAAAAATATAGTAAACATGAACGACTACCAAAAAAAGCAAAAAAAGTGAAAATTACTTAGGTTGACCGACTCGAACGCATTTAATACCCTACACAAATATAACATATAAAAAAACCTTGTTTTGAAATATGGATTGAGAAATATTGGTCCTAGACCCAACTTGAAGAATACCGATCATCACATCGTCAGTTATGAACTAATCTTCACGTAATATTGCTTATGGGACGGGTTCTGGCCAATGAAGACTCCTATTGTTTTTGGTAAAGATCGGTTAATATTTATGGACCCAATACTTAATTTTTGTCGGTTTTTCTTGTCGTTCCATAGGCCGCAATTATGGTCCAAAAATAGAGATTTTTTTACATGGAGATGGGGATCGAGCAAAAGAATAAGCGTGTCTGTTTTAATAAAGTTCGGTCAATATTTAGCGGGTCAAATGGACCCTGACTTTTGTGTGAAAAATTACAAAATTTGTATTCTATAGCGTATATATTACCCATTACCACACTTGAGGGCGGAAATATAGCGCTGATCGCTTTGAAATTTTCCATGAGATCCAGGTCAACGCCTATAATTTTTGGTGATGATCTTAATTTGTTGTCGAGTCGATCTATAGACCACAATTGAAAGCCGAACATTACAACACAACCCACTGTGAAGGGAATCTGAACAATTAATCAGAAGAGCTGTACTGAATATTATTAATATTTGTTGACCTCTAGTCGGTCAATAGGGTGCAAATATTGCGTAATATTGCCCATGCTCAGAATGTAGTACCACCGAAAGTTAGTAGGGTATCATATGGTCGGCCCCGACCGACTGATTTTTATCTGTTTTTCCTGGGCTCTTAATACCACAATTATTACCTGAACAGCCATGGTCAATATTTAGCGGGTCAATTGGTCAAAATTGTGCAAAAATTAATTTTATAATATCATAATAAACGAACTATCGTATCCTTTACCATCCTATCCTTATCCTAAATTTGTCCAATCATTTGCCTAAATCAAGTCCGAAGATGGGAACTATTGGTACACTCCTTCTGGTACCTCCACCAAAAATGGTCAAAAATGGAATGGAATATCCAATTTTAACCAAACTTTGCATAACCTATTATCTTTACGAAGCCTAGATCAAGTAGGAAGATGGAATTCATTGGTCTACTCCTTCTTGTACATTCCCAACAAAGGGTCAAAATTGTCCATATTTATAAATTTAATATCACACGAATGAAATATCCAATTTGAACCAAACATTGCACAACCTATTATATTTACAAAGCCTAGATCAAGTAGGAAGATGGGACCCATTGGTACACTCCTTTTGGTAGCTCCCAGATAAATGGTCAATAGTTTTAAGTCAAAATTAAGGCGAATGGAAAGTTCGAAGCCAAGATCAAGTTCAACCAGTAAGGAAAGTAGTAAAGTCGGACGGGGCCGACTTTATGATACCCTTCACCACTTTGAGTATATTTAACAGATGAATCCTAACAGACGTCGCATTTTTAACGGATCAGTAAAATGAATTTGGAACCATAAACACGTCATTCTGCAACCGATACTAAATTGTTCATTTGGTCAGATATAGAAGCTATATCTAAATCAGAACCGATTTCAGGAAACTTAGCACACATCTAGACCCAATTCATTACGCTGAGCCAAATTTAGTGCAAATCGAGAGATATATAGGGACTTTTGTGCACACTTTACCTTAAATCGGACGAAAATATATATAAGATATATAACTAAATCTGAACCGATTTTCAGGAAACTTAACACACATCATTCTAGAGATAATTCATTACGCTGTGCCAAATTTCGTGCAAATCGAAAGATATATAGGGACTTTGGTGCACAATTTACATTTAATCGGACGAAAATATATATGGGAGCTATATATAAATCTGAACCAATTTTCAGGAAACTTAACACACATCATTCTAGGCCTAATTTGTTACGCTGTGCCAAATTTCGTGCTTAAATCGCATATGCATATTCTCCAAATTGTGTATGTCGTTTCCTTTTGCCTGTTACAAACATATGCATAAGACATAATACCCTGTACCACAGTGTGGTGAAGGGTATAAAAAAATTTTGGTTCAAGAACCTCAAAATACGAAAATTGAGGGGTACCCTTATATATGGGATACCAGAAAAAATTGACCAATATTTATAATTTATAGTGGAGAGATTTGCTACCTAATAAGAACTCGACTAACTAAATTACAGTCAATTCGGTCGAAAAATACGATCAGAACCCCCAAAATACCAAAAATTTGGGGGTACCGTTATATGGGGACTACCATAAAAACTGGACCTATTTTTATAATGTTTAGTGGAGTAATTTGGTGCCCAATAAGAACCCAATGAGAGAATTCCGTTATAAAACGTGCCCAAGAACCCGAAAATACCGAAAATTTGGGGTACCCTTATATGGGGGCTCTCCGAAAAAATGGACCTTTATTTATAATTTTTGATAGGGAGATTTGCTACCCAATAAGAACTCAAAGTACCAAATTTCAGCGAATTCAATTAGAAAACGCGCTCAAGAACCTCAAAATACCGAAAATTTGGGGGTACCCTTTTATGGGAGCTATCCGAAAAAATGGACCTATATTTATAATTTTTGGTAGGGAGATTTGCTACCCAATAAGAACCCAAAGTACCAAATTTCAGCGAATTCAATTAAAAAACGCGCTCAAGAACCTCAAAATACCGAAAATTTGGGGGTACCCTTTTATGGGAGCTATGCCTATACGTCGACCGATTTTCTCCAATTTCAATAGGGTTCGTCCTTGGGCCAATTAAGTAATCTGTGCCAAATTTCATCCAAATCGGATCATAAATGCGACCTGTACTTTGTTCACAAAAATACATGGACGGACAGACGGACGGACGGACAGACGGACATGCGTAAATCGACTCAGAATGTGATTCTATGCATATTCTCAAAAGGAACCATGGGTCTATCTCGATTATTTTTGCCTGTTACAAACATATGCACAAAGACATAATACCCTGTACCACAGTGTGGTGAAGGGTATAAAAATGGGATCGATTGGTCAACTCCTTCTGGTATCTCCCGCACAAATGATCAATATTTTTAAAACTTGTAAATTTAATTTGAAGCGAAGTGAATAACCGGCAACAACATTAACTGCGAACATTAAATCCTAAACCTCTTTGATAAACGCGAGTTATAAAACCTGAGAAGACCCCCGCAAACTATAGGCTGAGTGCATATATCTGCCGACAACACCCACTGACATTTCTTTACTTATTATTTTATTTTGGAAAAATATTTTAATAAATCTACGCCTGTATTGAATTTAAAAAAAATTTATTATTAAATCTAAGACTGCCTTGACGAAAAAATGGTTTTAAAAAAATCTATGCCTATCATGGACTTCAAAAAAATATTTTCAAATAAATAACCTAGGGACTGGGCATTTGAAGAGAAAAGAACATACGTCTATGTTAGATGTTGACAATGATTTTTTATGTCTTTGCTTGTTGAAGTCATTGAAAAAAATTTAAAAAGTCCTTCCTTGTTGGGGCCATTGTAAAAAAATATCTCTAAAAATATATACGCTTGTCTTGGACTTAAAAAAATATATTATACTGTGCCTTTCGTTTTCGATTACAGTTTGTTACAATCGCCTTAAAATCGACATAATACCCTCCATAGAGTGTGGAATGTTCGTTTTCCTATGTTTCCTATGGAAAACTAACTCAAATAAATTTGAATTTGAAACTCTTGCGACTTAAAGACGTTACTACTAAAGAAAGAAGAACATTGTCTTCATGCAAATAAATAAATCATAAAAATATTAAAATAAAATGTTGTATGCAATACTAGTATGAACAAAAATCCAATTACAGACAAGCAACTAAAACTCAACAATAAAATGTGAAGCTCCACAATAATGGAATCTTTCTTACCTAATGACTAATGATATTAAAATGAGCTAATGTAAAGAACACGAATATTATTTTTCGTAAAATATGAGGTTGAACTGAATATCAAAAATTAAGTTTTATGTTTTCATTTTACATACAGTAGTTGTGTTGTTTTTCTTTCCTTTCGGTTTCATTTTTTTTTTCATTTTTATGTATTTATTCATTTTTTTGAATATTCATATTTAGACCTTAATGATAATTTAAAATATAGCATACATTAGCCGACGTTTTTTGGTATATTCGTGACTTTTTGATATGAGCGCTGAATTACCCTGTTCAAACAAACAGGAAATTGCCAAAAATTTACCAAAATGAGATCAGTAGTGTTGTACAGGTTTAAAGCAAGCCGACCTTAATATGCCAAATATTAAAGCTACTTATTATTTGCTATATTAAAGTTGGCTGTTTAAATCTTGCATGTACATGTCTTAGTCAAACTACAAATACTAAAAAATAGCGTGTAAACGATTAAAGGAAAGCTTTTTATTACGATTAAGGATATGGTAATAAATTCGAAACAGGATCTAAAAAGCCCGATTCCGAATTTTTTCGAAACTTAGTCAAGTTTTAGTAGAAACATTAGGATGTGCAATTAATGGAGAAAATCGGGTGCTCATTCACTTCATAGTGAAATTGAAATTTTGATAATATTGGCACATGGTGAAACGATGTATGTATCTATATTATTTCAAGACCTGATTATGGACGACACATATCAAAAGAAAAAAAAATTTTGCTAAAGTTATGAGTTTTTCAATATAGAGAAGAGGGTAAATTTGTGTACAGTACTAATTTGTGTATATAGTCCAAATTATTTAAATAGTTTCGTATTCAAATTGTACGAATTCTGCCATCAGTATTATTTTTGATTCTTGTAAAAATTTATATAGGGAATAATTTAAAATGCTTTTTCTTTCGATTTTGCATTTGGTCTTCTTGATATTGGACTTTAATTTTTCCAAAAGAATGTACTGTATCTCCCGAATGCAAGGATGTAGAAATGTAAAATTGTATGCATATCCTATTTAGGATAATTGCATTAAATCTGTGAACAGAAATTTGTTCTAAGATTGCGGAAAAAATTCGGGGTTCAAAGTGTTAATATACCCTCCACTTTATGGCGGACGGCGTAAACACACACCTTGTTATAAGTCCGAAAAAATCGGATTTACGCCATATCATGATTACATACATGCCTTGAAAATATTATATTTTAGGATACAGTCCTCCGAGAGTATAATAATGGGTGCCTATGAGAGTTGTAAACAAAAAAATAAATATTCAACTATGAGAGTTGTTAGAACAAATATTTCGGCAGATCTATATTCCCAGGACCCTCTTCCTTACCCTGGCATATTTCGTAATATTTTTCCTGGGCATAAAATGCAAATTTTGTCATTTTACACAAAAAGGTCTTGGTTGATTTGGCCCGCTGAATATTGGCCGATTGTAATGTTTGGCTAATCATTGTGAACTATAGAGCAACTTGAACAACAACTACGTTTTTGGTCATTTCATTCCCTAAATATCATGTGATCATCTCCGAATATTATAGATGTCGGTCTTTGACCATAGCCGGAATTTCGTCTAAAATTTCAAATCGATCAGCGTCAAATATATTCCTTCTAGTGTGGTAATGATAATCAAAATAAGTAAAGTTTGGGTCAAATCGGACAATGGAATATCCTGATATTAGATTTATAAATATTGAGAAATATGACCCTGTGTGGGGAACGTACCAGAAGGAAGAGTAAGATTGGGTCCCATTTTCGGACTTCATCTAGGCTTGGTAAAGATAGTAGGCTGTGCAAGGTTTGGTTCAAATCGAACAATCCATTGGCCTAAAATTGGATTAACAATTATTGAAAATGTTGGCCCTTTGTGGGGGAGGCACCAAAAGTAGTGGACCAATGGGTCCAATCTTCGAACTTGATGTAGACATTGTAATGTTAATAGGTTGTGCAAAGTTTGATTCAAATCGGACATTCCATTCGCCTGATATTGGACGTATAATTGTTGAAAGTATAGAAGAAATTTAAGTATGTATAGAAGAAATGTTCGATTTGCCAAGGCTCTTGAAACGAATTATTACCGATTAGAGGAATCAGCTGCTCTGTCTTACTCTGACCTCTTTACCGATACATATTGACCGGCCGTTATCAAAACATCCATTGCGATGTGTTTTTCAGATCCCACCAGAACCGAATAAGAATCTAGCGTAATACTAAATAATACTGAATTATATCAGAATAAATAGACACATGTTAACATTGGCGTATAACTACCCTATCCCTATCAATAAAATTGATATCAATTTAAAGGTCAACCACTCGTATTGGATGGGTTCTCCACTTTAAGTAATTCTGAAGTAAAATGCATATTTTGCATTCTTTGCGGATTGTCATTAAAATAGCCAGACTTCTCCGTGTGTTTATCGGCTCAGCAAGTCGATATATGACGACCGGTGTTACAAACTTTTTGAGCCACACAAAGCTGTTAGGTAGGGTAATTGGGATTTAAAAAAAATCATACAAAATCCAAATTCTTACTGGGCCGTAAAAAACAAAATCCAAAATCGTTAAAATATTTATGCCCATCATCATATTCTATTAAAAATCCATGCCTTGAGAATTGTCACAAATATATTTCTTTTTATACCTTTCACCACCAGGGCTGCCAGATTTTTTTTTGGAAAAATCGTCAAAATGACGATTTTTTTTATCAAAAATCGTCAAAAATTTAAATAGGTACATTTAGATATATTTAATATTTTCATTAAAATACCCATAAAAGAGGTATTCAATTTATTAAACACGTTTTTTAAAGCTAATCAAGAAATTAATTTATTTTATAAATAAATATTTGAATAGTCATTTCGACTTTAATAAAGTCATTCATTTTGAAAAGAAATATTTGTGTTAATCATTTTCAACGCATCATAACAATTTGTTTTGTTAACTTTGAAATAATCTTTGGTATAAATTTCTCCATTGAATCCTTATTGGGGGAATTTCGACTTTTCGTTTTATTAAGATTTACTTGGCTGAAAACACGCTCAACATTTGCTGAGAAATGCGGTAATACAATTAACTTCCGTACAAATTTAGTTATTATAGGAAAAACATATGAACCATCACCACGTTTCAAATCAAATATTGCATTCCAAAAACGAAATAAATCGGTTTCATCATTTTCACAAATGTTATCAAAATCAAACAACTTTAGTTCGCGAAATTCTGAATCCAATTTTTGTTTTTCATCTTCGTTCACAAAATGTGGAAATTCTTTAAGGATATCGAAAAATGAATTATTCTTTTCATTACTAATATATGTGGGACTTATCATAGATACAATTTTAAAAATGCTTTCAAATCGAATCTTTTTAAAATTGTAATAACATTGTATAAATTGAAACTTAAATTTAATATAACAACGTTTCCGTTCACCAATTTTCTTCAATTTGCCCGTGTCAAAAAACAACAACCGTTAACTTTTATTTGTTTTGTTGCTGTCTACCCAGAGAACGGCACAGCTGATTGGTAGTTTTTCATCTATCTGGGTAAACATAAACTGTTGTTGGCTTTGTAACAGTACAAAGTATACCTCACACACATATGCCAAATATTCAAATTCTTTTTACTTTTTCTTTCACTTTATACATTTTTGATGTTGCCATAACAAAAAGAACCCAAATATTGCGATATTACTAAAATGACCAAAAATCGCCATTTTTTGGGCAAAAATCGTCAAATCGTCATTTTTCAATTTTTGACCAAAAAATCGTCAAAATGACGATAAATCGTCAAATCTGGCAGCCCTGTTCACCACACTGTGGTACAGGGTATTATGTCTTTGTGCATATGTTTGTAACAGGCAAAAGGAATCGATATAGACCCATGGTTCCGTTTAAGAATATGCATAGAATCACTTTCGAGTCTATTTACGTATGTCCGACCGTCTGTCCGTCCGTCCGTCTGTCTGTCCATGTTAAATTGTAAACAAAGTACAGGTCGCATTTATTATTCGAATTGGATGAAATTTGGCACAGCTCATTCATTTGGCCCACGGACGAACCCTATTGAAATTGGAAAAAATCGGTTCAGATTTGTATATAGTTCCCATATATATGTTCGACCGATTTATTGTAAATGGTATATAGGGATTTTCGATTTGCACGTATTTTGGCATGGCGTACTGAATTGAGACAAGAATGATATTTGTAAATTTTCTTGAAAATCGGTTCAGATTTAGATATAGCTCCCATATATATGTTCGACCGATTTGAGGTAAATGGTTCACCAAATTCCAATGTTATGCCGATTGCCACACAATTTTGCACAACGTACTTAAGATAGCAAGTTTTGTTGGAATCCGTCCAGGTTTAGATATAGCTTCCATACAGTTTCGTCCGATTTTAAGTTGGAGCCAAGGACCCAAAATATGTCCATTAGGAACAAAACGTGCATAAATTCGTGTAACCTATCCTGTGACAAGTTTCGTAGAAATTCATATTGGGATATAGCTTCCATATTTATTTTCATCCGATTTTTAGTGAATGGTGCACCAGACTCTTCGTGTAGAAGTACAGATGTAGCCCATATATATTTCCGACCTACTTCGTGTTAATTGGACTCCAAATATTCAACGGATGCCCGATTGATATTTGCTTTAAATCGATTTACACAATTCTGTCCCATTGAAACAGATTAATGACGTGTTTATGGATTTATCTAAGTCGGTTCACATTTAGATAAAGGTCACATATTTTAGTTCATCCAATGTTGTGTTAATGGCCCTTGTGTTAGGATGCATCTTTTTAATATACACATAGTGGTGAAGGGTATCATATTACTGGTTTTACTTCAAACCGATAAGTTATTGAAAAAAAAAAATATTCTGAAAACTCCACGTCTACAAGATGCCTTGAAAATATCGTATTTCGTTCGGCGGTACTAAATTGGATCCTAAACAAATTTTGCGAGAACCCCAACTTACAATCTTAGTATGGATGCTATAATGGCTAATACCCCGGATTTGACCTATTTCTCGAAGCTACTTTAAATGTGCCTTAATGTTGCTTTAAATGGGTCAAAGTGGATTATAAATATTTTAATTTATTTTATTAAAATTATATAAAAAATATGTAAATAAAATAAACAAGCAAAAAATTGTACTTACCTAATTTCACGATGTTCGAAGCTGTAGTATTAACCCCACTTGTACTTGGTGTTGTTGCTGTTGCTGCTGTTGTTATGTTATTAGCAGGTGTCTGAAATGTCATTGATGATGCATTACAAACACCGATATCATCAGACCTAGCGGTCGCAGCAACCGAAACAACCTCACATTTAATGTCAGCTTCCGACAAATCAGATGATGTTTTCTTGTTGTTGTTGTTGGTGCTGTTATTTGTGGCCAAAGACCGACTTGATGTTGATGGTTGTTGTGGTTCTCCACCTGTAGCTGCTGTTGTTGGTGGTCTGGTTGTCGGTTCGCTTGTTGTTGCTGTCTGATGGTGTGAGGTGGCCGACTGTGCTTTGGGCAATTTGTTATTACCCTGTTGCTGTGGTGGTGGTGGTGGCTCGTCGATCCACGACTGGAATTGTTGACTGGGCGGCGGCGACGGCTGATGGTGGTGTTGATGTTTTTGGTTGGCGTGCGTCGACTCATTATGTTGTTGCTCTAATGAAGCCATATTACTTCGACAACAATCGTTATGATTGAGAGCAACGCCGCCAATATCACCGCCATGAGCATCGTTATCACCACCGGTCTTTGGTGTATTGCCACCAGTCGGGTTGTTGTTATCCACCAGCAGTGGTGTCACACCGGCAGCGGCAGCAGCAGCCACAGCGGCAACTTTGGTGGCCAAAAGTGTTGGCGGCATTTCATGAGATGTATTGGTTGTTGTTGTCGTTATGGGTGTTTCACATTTAATCACACTATTAGCCGGAAGTACGTCCGTCTGAGCTGTGGATGTTGCCTGGATTAGATCACGCAACATTTGCTGTTCGTGATAGTGCTGGGGCTGGGGCAACATGTTGCCATAGAATTCTTGATAGAGTTGATTAAATTGTTGTTGTTGCTGCTGATGTTGTTGTTGTTGTGGGGCTGTAATGCCAGCCAATAAATGTTGTAAATTATTTTGAATATGGAAAATCGATGTGGCGGCTAAGGGCATTGTAGTGGCTGGTGATATCGAAGGTAATTGGTTTGGAGGAAGCTGTTGTGGTTGCGTTGGTGTTGGATTGAAATTCAAACCAAAAATATTATTCAAATGTTGCAGAGGGGATGTAGAGTTCGCTGCTGACAGAATATTTTGTTGCAACATATGTTGTTGCATCAACAAATGTTGGTGCTGTTGCTGCTGCTGACGATGCTGAAGCTGTTGTTGACGCTGAAATTGCTGTTGTTGCTGCTGCAGGTAAAGATTAGCTGCCTCCAATGCTGTCCTCGTTACTTTATTGGCATCCGTTGTCGATGGTTTGTATTTAGCTCCAGTCGCTGAAGGTGTTGACATCTTTGTAGATTGGCAATTTCCAGTTTCTGGTTCCTCTACGTTGGCTGGAGAAGCTTGTTGATTGATTGCTAATAGTCTATTTTTAATTAAACAATTATTGTGCTCCAGTAACATAACGTTATGACTTTGCGGAGAAGAGTAAGTCTGGTGGGGTTTAAATAGCAATAATGGCATAATCAGTTCGCCAGGGTGATTTCTTCATTCAGAAAGGCAGTACGGCATTTGATATTGAAATCGATATTTGTAAAATATTTATAATATTTGTCCTAAAAAGAAAACAAAATATTTTTATATTAATTTTTTTATAAAATCCACGCCTTGTGGTATTCTTTTAAAAAATCCACGCTTTCTGGTAGTCCCTGAAAAAATATTCTTTTAAAAAATCCACGCCTTCTGGTAGTCCCTGAAAAAATATTCTTTTAAAAAATCCACGCCTTCTGGCAGTCCCTGAAAAAATATTCTTAAAAAATCCACGCCTTCTGATAGTCCCTGAAAAAATATTCTTTAAAAAATCCACGCCTTGTGGTAATCCCTCATAAAATATTCTTTAAAAAAATCCACGCCTTGTGGTAATCCCTGAGAAAATATTCTTTAAAAAATCCACGCCTTGTGGTAATCCCTGAAAAAATATTCTTAAAAAAATCCACGCCTTGTGGTAATCCCTGAAAAAATATTCTTAAAAAAATCCCCGCCTTCTGATAGTCCTTGAAAAAATATTCTTTAAAAAATCCACGCCTTCTGATAGTCCTTGAAAAAATATTCTTTAAAAAATCCACGCCTTGTGGTAGTCCCTGAAAAGGTATTCTTAAAAAAATCCACGCCTACTGGTAGTCTCTGAATCCACGCCTTCTGGTAGTCTCTGAATACACGCCTTCTGGTAGTCTCTGAATCCACTCCTTCTGGTAGTCTCTGAATACACGCCTTCTGGCAGTCTCTGAATCCACGCCTTGTGGTAATCCCTGAAAAAATATTCTTTAAAAAATCCACGCCTTATGGTAGGTCCCTGAAAAAATATTCTTTAAAAAATCCACGCCTTATGGTAGTCCCTGAAAAAATATTCTTTAAAAAATCCACGCCTTATGGTAGTCCCTGAAAAAATATTCTTTAAAAAATCCACGCCTTGTTAGAGTCCCTGAAAAAATCCACGTCCCTGAAAAAATATTTCTTTAAAAAATCCACGTCCCTGAAAAAATATTTCTTTAAAAAATCCACGACTTCTGGTAGTCCCTTGAAAAATATTCTTAAAAAATCCACGCCATGTGGTGGTCCCTAAAAAAATATTCTTTAAAAAATCCACGCCTTATGGTAGTCCCTGAAAAAATATTCTTTAAAAAATCCACGCCTTGTGGTAGTCCCTGAAAAAATATTCTTTAAAAAATCCACGCCTTGTGGTAGTCCCTGAAAAAATATTCTTTAAAAAATCCACGCCTTGTGGTAGTCCCTGAAAAAATATTCTTTAAAAAATCCACGCCTTGTGGTAGTCCCTGAAAAAATATTCTTTAAAAAATCCACGCCTACCCCTTGAAAAAATATTTTTTAAAAAATGGTATCTACTTTTTTTCGATTTAAAATTAATTTGTGTTGATGTCATTTGTATTAAAAGCGATTTTGTTTTTAATTAATTTCCATTTCAATTTTCCATGTTTTTTGTCGTTATAATTCCCCCGTCATCGAATATCTCCATAATCTTCGACAAGTCACAATAAGATTAATTAAGACAGTTTTTTGAGGTAATTTTTTAATTTTAAATTCATGCAGCCGATGTCAGAGCAGTAATACATTTAGTTCTGTCAGACCCTTGTGTATTATCAGTTCTTATTGGAATTTAAACAATATCTATGATAACACCCAACATTTTATCTTTGTTTTGAAAAAAAGTATTCAATGTTTGGCTCTTGATATCAGCATTAAAAATTCAACATTTAATTGTTAACTACTTAGTTGGGGATTTTGGTAATTTGCCTAGAAAATAAGACAAATTGGTTTGGTAACTTCATGTCACTGATAACCGACCTACGCGATTGGGAGCTCTTCGAATTTCATTAAATGGCTGTTAAATAAAATTTGGAACATGTATGTTGGGTGATAATTGCACTATCTTTGAAATACCAGTAGCTTCTTTTAATTTGTTGGGTATCAGGGAATTTGAGATAAACACCCAAAGCCCCCGACCCCTCTATTTTCATTTGAAGAAATTCGATCAGTTTCCAATTTCTGTACCTATTTATACAGCAAAAAAATCGACAAATTTTCTTCAAATTTGAATTTTATATTGTAAGTCACATCCATATCTTTATCAGTCGAATCTTATCGGCCGGCCCAACACTGTTGTTGTCGCACCCCATAGCCAGAAAGAAAACCAGTCAGTCACTCGGTCACATTTGCTGATCAATTCAAAAAGGAATAACCACATTTTTTCCATTTGTAATCATCGAACAACGCATTATTTTGTCCCAGTGTGTGAATGTGTGTGAACGATTGCATTCACACATATATATGTGTGTGTGCATGTATGCTCATTGGTATTTACATTTAACCTGATCACGTTGAATTTAAATGGAAATTATTGTAAATAAACATTGTATATCAATTAAATAAAGAAAACCGAAGCGGAATATCTTGGCCTGCAACGAATGACAAAATGCGGCAACGAAGTGATATTTGTCCTCATTTTTTGTTCTTGTTTATAGATTACACAGGGCTACAAATATTATATTTCAGAAGAAAAAACCAGTAAGGAAAGTAGTAAAGTCGGACGGGGCCGACTATATGATACCCTTCACCACTTTGGCTATATTCAACAGATGAATGCTAACAGACTTCGCATTTTTAAGGGACCATGTCATTCCGCTACCGATACTAAATTTTTCATTTGGTCAGATATAGAAGCTATATCTAAATCTGAACCGAAACTTAACACACATCGTTCTAGACTTAATTCAGTACACTATACCAAATTTCGTGCAAATCGAAAGATATATGGGGACCTTGGTACACCATTTACATTAAATCGGACGACAATATATATGGGAGCTATATCTAAATCTGGACCGATTTTCAGGAAAATTGGCAGACATCATTCTAGGCACAATTCAGTTCGTTGTGTCAAATTTCGTGCTAATCGAAAGATATATAAGGACTTCGGTGCTCAATTTACCTTAAATCGTACGAAAATATATATGGGAGCTATATCTAAATCTGAACCGATTTTCACGAAACTTAGCACACATCATTCTAGGCTTAATTCAGTACGCTGTGCCAAATTTCGTGCAAATCAAAAGATATATAGGGACTTTGGTGCACCATTTACCTTAAATCGGACGAAAATATATATGGGAGCTATATCTAAATCTGGACCGATTTTCAGGAAGCTTAACACACATCATTTTAGACCTTATTCATTACGCTATGCCAAATTTCGTGCAAATCGAAAGATAATCGGAATATATATGGGAGCTAAATCGAAAATATATATGGGTGCTATATCTAAATCTAAACCGATTTTTCCCAATTTCAATAGGGTTCGTCCTTGGGCCAAATAAGTGACCTGTGGCAAATTTCATCCAATTCGAAGCATAAATACGACCTGCACTTTGTTTACAATTTAAGATGGACAGACGGACGGACAGACATACATAAATCGACTCAGAAAGTGATTCTATGCATATTCTCAAAAGGAACCAAGGGTCTATCTCGATTCCTTTTGCCTGTTACAAACATATGTACAAAGACATAATACCCTGTACCATAGTGTGGTAAAGGGTATAACAAGGTTAGGATTTTTTGAGAAAATATTATTTAGGGGCTATCAGAAGCATGGATTTTTTAAAGAATTTTTTCAAGGACCTCCATAGGCGTGGATTTTTTAATAAATTTTTTCAAGGACCTCCATAGGCGTGGATTTTTTCAAAGAATAGTTTTTCAGGGACTACCATAAGGCGTGGATTTTTAAAAAAAATATTTTTTTAAGGGACTACAAGAAGTGTGGATTTCTAAAGAATATTTTTCAGGGACTACCAAAAGGCGTGGTGTTTTCAAAGAATATTTTTCAGGGACCTCCATAGGCGTGGATTATTTTAAAAAATATTTTTTCAGGGACCTCCATAGGCGTGGATTTTTTTAAAAAATATTTTTTTCAGGGACCTCCATAGCCGTGGATTCTTTAACGAATATTTTTTCAAGGACTTCCAAAGGCGTGGATTCCTTAAAGAATATTTTTTCAAGGACCTCCATAGGCGTGGATTATTTAAAGAATATTTTTTCAAGGACCTCCATAGGCATGGATTTATTAAAGAATATTTTTTCAAGGACCTCCATAGGCGTGGATTTATTAAAGAATATTTTTTCAAGGACCTCCATAGGCGTGGATTCTTTAAAGAATATTTTTTCAAGGACCTCCATAAGGCGTGGATTTTTTAAAGAATATTTTTTCAGGGACTACATTAAGGCGTTGATTTTTTAAAGATTATTTTTTCAGCGACTACCAGAAGGCGTGGATTTTTTAAAGATTATTTTTTCAGCGACTACCAGAAGGCGTGGATTTTTTAAAGATTATTTTTTCAGCGACTACCAGAAGGCGTGGACTTTTTAAAGAATATTTTCTCAGGGACCTATACAAGGCGTGGATTTTTTAAAGAATATTTTCTCAGGGACCTATACAAGGCGTGGATTTTTTAAAGAATATTTTCTCAGGGACCTATACAAGGCGTGGATTTTTTAAAGAATATTTTCTCAGGGACCTATACAAGGCGTGGATTTTTTAAAGAATATTTTCTCAGGGACCTATACAAGGCGTGGATTTTTTAAAGAATATTTTCTCATTTTTTTAAAGAATATTTTTTGAGCGACTACCAGAAAGCGTGAATTTTTTAAAGAATACTTTTTTCAGCGACTACCAGAAGGCGTGGATTTTTTAAAGAAAAGTTTTTCAGGGACTACCAGGCGTGGATTCTTTAAAGAATATTTTTTCAAGGACCTCCATAGGCGTGGATTTTTTAAAGAATCTTTTTAAGGGCCTCCATAGGCGTGGATTTTTTAAGGAATCTTTTTTAAGGGCCTCCATAGGCGTGGATTCTTTAAAGAATATTTTCTCAGGGACCTATACCAGGCGTGGATTTTTTCAAGGACAAATATTTTAAATCTTTGGTTTTTCTAAGAATTAGTTTTTTTTTTTAAATATTTGTAACCCAGTGTCATTCCATTGCCTTTACTAAGAGTTTTCATTATTCAAAATATATATCAACAATGCTAAATCGGACTGGTTTCTTCTATACTTCTCCTTATTTTTATTATTGAGTGGTGGTGCGGTGCGGCTGACTGCGAGGGTATTGATTTGTGTGTCATTTTTGTTTATATTGCGCTTTAAATGTCTTTCAATATTTATACAAAATTTTCTTATCAATATTTACATAAAAAAATTATGATAATAAACCTGTTTAAGGTGTAAAAAAATGTGAGACGGTTTGAGACAATGTTACAAACATATACACATTGATATTACACTCTTGTTGCTGATATCGATTTTTTAAATAATAAATAAAAAAATATGCATGTTGATTTATTATTTATGTATCAGAGATTGTGTAAAGTTTGAAGATTTCTTATCAAAAAATTGAATTCAAAATTTTCCAAATCTATGGAGTCCAATTTTCACGAAAAAATTAGGACAAAGACAATTATTAAATTAATACAAAATAAAAATAGTCAAGTAATTCAATGACAGGGAAAAAATCATTTATTTATAACCCCATTATTGTCTTTTTTACAATTTTAATAAACTGTATTTTCACCCCAATTATGAATCACTTGTTGATATCTATTTTGAAGTTAATGCACTAATTTGTTGCAAAAATCCCACACCTGGTATTCTTCGAAATCATAAAAAGTGCAAGTATACAAAGAATAGACAAAATAATTTCCAATTAGACATAAACGATTGTATTTTGCGATGGGTTGACTGATAACAAATAATGAATTATTAGTATATTCATAAGAAATAATGGAATGGAATTTCCGGAATATTTGAATGGAAGTATTGAAAAACTACCAAGAAACGAAAAACAGAAGTAAATAAAATTTGTATATTTTATTAAAATCAATCTCCGACGATTTTGAAAAGATATTTTGTCAATAACTATAACAAGAACTGACAGTTGCTATAGCAGTTTTTAAACAAATATGTTTTACGGACTATAGGAAGTGTATGTGAAGATATTTAAAGGATATTTTGTTCAGAATAGGAGCGGATTTGAAATTCGATATTTAAAGTATAATTTTTTATCGACGTTTAGATTTCCTAAATAATATTTTTCAAATATTATTGAAGGATTTTCCAATATGGATTTGACAAATGAATACAGCGAAATTAGCTTCAAATGGTGTATTGGTTTTACTTTTTAGGTGTAAACCAAAAACACTACGCAAAATTCACCATAATGTGGTCTGGGTGATGGCTGTGGACGACAATGATTTTCTCGACACTTCTACCAACTGGAATACCAATACAGCAAATTTGGACACCCAAATTTAAACAATAACCTTGTTATTGTCTCTCTACTGGGTAGAGCATTACTAACTAATGATTAAGTGGGCCTTTTAGGGTTCTTACTCCGAAATTCAGTAGTATTTGTATATAATTTGCAGAAATTTTTTATTCGTATAATTCGCGATCTATCGCTCACAATCGTGGATTGGTGCTATAACCATTAAAGTATCCTCTGACTTTTATTGGCACTATGTTTTGAAACTCATTTTTTTGGAAAAAATATATTTTTGTATATTTTTTTCTTCACCACACTGTGGTACAGGGTATTATGTCTTTGTGTATATGTTTGTAACAGGCAAAAGGAAACGAGATAGACACATGGATTAAGTAATGAATTAGGTCTAGAACGATGTGTGTTAAATTTCGTGAAAATCGGTTCAGATTTAGATATAGCTCCCATATATATTTCCGTCCGATTTTAGGGAATAGTGCACCAACATCCCTATATATCCTTCGATTTCCACGAAATTTGGCACAGCGTAATGAATTAAGTCTAGAACGATGTGTGTTAAATTTCGTGAAAATCGGTTCAGATTTAGGTATAGCTCCCATAGATATTTTCGTCCGATTTTATATACATTGTTCACCAAAGTCCCTATATATCCTTTCATTTGCACGAAATTTGGATTTATAAGTAAATAAAGAACTAAAACTGTGGCCGAACTGTGTGGTGTACAACTCAAAGTCCCCAGATTTCAAATACATAACGTTTTATCGGTTCCACCTGAAATAGACTTTTTGCCAAAAAATTGGATTGCTGGTCCATAGAGTTATGGTCATTAAAGCGATATAATATAATTTTTTGACAGTCGAAAACCTAAAAATTCGTCCCACAAACCATCCATGGCCCCTCTATAAAAGTTCTGCCACCTTGTTGGTATTTTAATAATCCTCTGCGATGTTAACAAAATTTCATTTTCATAGTACTATGCATATTTTCCAAACGAAGTAGATGTAATTTTTATTCCAGTTTCGTTGCAAACAATTTTCCTTATACATAGGTTTATGCCTTTTCAAAAAACCTCATATAAAGTTGCCGCATTATGTTCTTCTCAGTTTCTATACCCTCCACCATAGTATGGAGGGTATATAAATTTCGTTTTTCCGTTTGTAACTCATCGAAATAATCATTTCCGATCCTATAAAGTATATTTATTATAGATCAGCGTAAAATTCGATGACGATCTAAGCTTGTCCATCTGTCTGTTGTAATTGGACTAGCCTCTAAATGAATTGAGATAGATCGAAGATGGGCTATATCGGTCCGCGTTTAGGCATAGCTCCGTTACCCAAATGTTCGATATTTTGGGAGTGTTTTTCATTCTCTGAAATTTAGATTTTGGATTCTTATCAGACACCAAATATCTCCACCAAAAATTATAAATATCGATCCACTTTTTCTGGCTGTAATTTAGTACTCTGAGTTCTTATTGTGTAGCAAATCTCTCCACTAAAAATTAAAAATATAGGTCCATTTTTTCCGGTAGACCCCATATAAGGGTACCATCCATTTTCGGTATTTTGGGATTCTTGAGTGCGGTTTTCAACCGAAATGTAATTTGGTATTTTGTAGTCGTATATTGTAACAAATCTCACTCCCAAAAATTATTATTATTCGCCCCTTTTAGGGGTAGTCCCCATATAACTCCCTTTTTTATATTAAAGAAGTTATCTGGTTTGTTCCGTGTGTTGGGATTGTCCCCATATAGGCGTATTCTAAGACGATTTAGCCATCGCTTGTAATCATTCCGCCCTCTAAGTATATCATGTTACAAAAAACTCGAACTTGACGGTAGTGAAATATGAAGGAAAGTATTAAGATACAAAACTAAATAATTGAGTTCGTAATTCAGCTATATCGGTCATTAATTAGGTATAGCCTTTTATATAATGATAACCCCAAATATTTACTAATTCCTAGCTATGTAATCAATATTGGTCCCCCATTAGCCATAGCCTCATATAATTTTTCGCTCTAAATTGCAGTAGTGTGATGATTTTATACACATGTGCCACTCTACCATGCGTTATAAATATCGGTCCACGTTTTGGGGG
>NW_026876912.1:0-20824 GCF_032173495.1 Musca vetustissima | reverse complement strand
TTCAAAATAATTATTTTAAAAATCCACGCTTACGATAACACAGGAAATTTTTTTTTTAAATCTGCGCTTATGATAGCACTATTTTTTTTTTAAATCCACGCTTATAATAGCCCTAGGAAATAATAGCCCTCGAAAAAAATATTTTTAAAATCTACGCTTTTGATAGTCATAGAAAAACATATTTTAAAAATCCAGGTGTAATATAGCCCTCGTTATTTTAAAAATCAAAAACAATAAAAATCTATTTTACTAATCTATTAATTTGTCTTTCTTTTTCCTCCTTTCAGTATGTCAATGAAGTTGTTATTGGCGCTCCCTACTGTGTCACCGAAGATCTCTTGGATCATTTCAAAGTTGATGTGGTGTGTCACGGCCAGACTCCCATTGCTCTGGAGGATGGTAAAATCGATCCCTATGCCATACCAAAGACACGAGGCATTTTCTGCCTAATCGACTCGAAGAACACAATGACCACGGAGCGTATTGTGGAACGTATCATTTCACATCGTTTGGAATACGAGAGACGCAACAAGGCCAAAGAGAAGAAGGAAGTTGAGGCCTTTGAGGCGCTGCAACGTTCCAAGCTGACACAAAAGGCTGGCTAATAATCTAGATGATGATGACCCAGCTCAGCTTAGGAAATTGAGGACAATGAAGCCAAACACAAAATCTCTTACAAATTACAACTAGTAATAATTATTGCTCTTATTCTTACAACTATTACTACTACTACACTTCCCAGAAAGAAACTACAACAAACAAATTCTTTAAAATCGAAATGCTACACCTGCCACCTGCGCCTGAATGAAAAAGAAACCATGTCTAGTTTTATGCTAGAGAAACAACAGGAGTCCTTTTCGATACTCCATATTTCAAAAACCCACATTTTGGAGAAGAGAATTTCATGGAATTTTTTTTAAATTATTTTTTAAGTTTTATTTTTATTATTATTTGTTTAATTATATAGATTTTTTATTTAGATTTGGGTTTATTACTTTATTGTTACTTCATATTTTTTGTTTAATTTTGCAATAGTAGTTATTATTTTTTAGAATGCAACAAAAAGAAAAAATCGATGCGATATATTTTTATTTTTTAAATATCGCATGCTATATAATTATTATTGGAATATTGCATGCAATATATTTTTTATTTATTTTTTTTTTCTAAATTTATTTTTTTTTTTCAAAATTTCTTTATTTTGTTAAATACTCTTTATTTAAAAAGAGTTTATTGTGAAACAATACTGTCGAAACAAACAGAAATTAGACACATTTTTGTGTCTCCATATATGATATATACACACACTGTAATAAAAACAAAATATATATTTTTAGTTAGAAATTTTAGAATTATATAAGCGTCTCTCCTGTCTGTATAAGATTATATCGTGTTCTAACTAAATTATATATAGCATATGATGTTTGTTATGTATTTGGTTCCGAAGAGAAAACAAATTTCGAAATCATTAAAAATTAAATTCTATGTATCAAAAATCGTAAATATTAATAGAGGAGGAATAATTTAAATAATCTCCAGTTTAGCTTTTTTCTCTCTTTCTATTCCTCTATACAAAAAATACAGTGGAAAAGGAAATCTCTAATATTGGAATAAAAAATAATCATCTATGTTTTTTCCAATGTTGAGTTAACTAGCCACTATATATTTTTTGTCTCTTTCTCTATGCCTTTGCCTGCTTTAAAATAAATTGAAAAAAATTATGCAAAATGTTTGTCCAACAATTATTCGTTCTACTACTTAAAAAATAGCTACAACCAATTATTAATCGGTAAATGATAACCAATATATAATTTTAATTGATTATTAATTTAATATATATGAAAAAATAAACTATTATTTTATTATTATTTTTATTTTTTAATGTTACAACATATCTTGCTTTGTTATTAGACATAAATAAAACAAGAAGAAGAAAAGGAAATATATTTGTAATTATTTTACATTAGAGTGATTATATTTTATAATTTAATTTATTATATATATATGTGTTAATAAATAAAGAAATTGTCATATATATTTAATTGTCTTGTGTGCCACCTCTTGGGCTTCAGTAATAAGTTTATGGGCAGTAGAGCTCCGATGGAAAAATGAATAATGTGTGTCGTAAGGTGTTTGCTGGCAGCAGGGACACCTATTTAGAATTCCTGGGCAATGCGCTCTCGGTACGAATTGATAATATTGTTATACCCGTATCTTAGTTGTGACATAATCGAACGGGTTTGCCTACGAATAAGCCTCTCACTGTCTGAAATTACAAGAGGATGTTGGAGTAGGACTTTGTGGCTTATGTAGCCATTTATGGCCTTCGTGTCGAATGTGGATCAGCCATAACTGTGTGATGGTTGGAACGACACGGCAGATAGCATGGAAGCAGGAACTGTTTAGTCAACAACACATTATGTCGCTGGTCTCCTCATGTATGTGATCGACGCTCGTCATCTGGATACACACAGTTGCAATTCGGAGTGCATTATTTTGAGTAGTTTGCATAGATCTTCATTGTGTGTTGCTAAGGAAAGAAGTCCAGACCGGGACAGCATAATTAAAGATGGAACGATCGATTCCTAGCTTTCATAATTTGGTTGACGTAGTTGGAGTACTAGGATAAATAAAGGAGGTAATCACCACAGCGATTCTTGGATTATGGATGCAGGGTATACGCTTTCCTTCGATGGGTATTCAGGTTATAAATTGACATCTCGCGTCCAAGAAGTGAAAGGTGACTTTGCAGTGGATAATATTAGATTAGACGAACGAAAAAAACGGTAACGTCATCGGCGTACCACACCACTGAAACATTTGGGGGGAGTTACGCAAGATACATATTCAACAAAATGCGGTACTCCTATTTTGATTTTGCGATATTTGGATTTTTGGCCAGGGAATTCAACGAAGGCTTGATATTACTTGGAAGGGCGGAATTTGTGATGTCGGATATCAGCTCGAAATGATCGACCGTATCGAACGCCTTGGACAGATCTTAGGCTGCCACAATGGTCGTGTCTCATTGAGGCCATTCGCAATCATGGAATGTTTGTTTCCCGGAATCCATGTTGGTGGGTAGCAAGAACGAAATGCTGTTTCAGGGACGGAAGCAATACGGACTCTAAAACATTGACTACTGGTTAAACAAGGGAAAACGGGCGGTAGGATTCCCCATTCATTTGGTTTTAGAATTGAAATAATCCGGGAAACAAATATCATCAGTGTCATCGATAATTCGAGATCTACCAAGTGTCTCATCGTTAATTCGAGAATTTTGGTTAGATGACCCAGCCCTATTGCAACAAACTTCTGTAACATTAACATGGAAATGCCGTCTGGACCAAGCGCTTTGAATGGCTTGGAGATGATTGCCTCTACCTCGCTAAATGTGAATAATAGGTCTTGTACTCACGCTAGTAGCAGTATTACCGGATGGAAAGCTAGACTGAGTGCTAGTCGAAGTACTGGAAGGGCCCAAATGGATTCTAGCCGATATTGCTGGATTATTAATGTAGCAATCGGAATTCCAATTGCTGTATGAACGCAGGATGGTATATCTTCTCATATGACACCGGTTACTACAACCAATGCACCTTAAAGATGTTACGTTTTTCCGTATAATTTCCCCGCAAACCGAACAGTTCCACTGGGAATTCAGGGTAGATTGCTGAGAAGGAATGGTTTCGAAACGATGGGAGGGATGGTTTCGAAACGATGGGAGATCATCAGGAATTTGATAATTTCTCATCGTCGGGGAAGACGATGAGAAGGGGTATCATATGGTAGGTGGCGCCCGACAAGGTACAATGTATGTTTTTTATTTTGTGTTTTTAAGACAGAAAATGAACCTTAAACACTTCGAAATATTTTGATCATGTATATTTAGAAATTTTAAATAAAATATCTAGGTCTAAATATAGGCTGTAAAGTTGTATTACCACTTTGCCATTTTTTACAAATTATTCAACTACGCAAAAAAAAATTTAAAATCATACAATACTCACAATTATATAACGTGTTAACGACATGTTTTTAATTAACCCCATTGGCTGCCAATAAATAAAAGAGAAACAGGCACACAAAAACTGTCGCAAAATTATTATTATGTTAACTTTATTAAAAAAAATTGTTGTCACCAAAATATGCGGAAGTTTTTTTTGTTTGCAAAACAAAATTATATAGTAGATACTTCTCTTATGAAATGGATAATGAAAAACAAATAAAAACCACAAAGTGAATCCATTAAACTTCCGTTTACCAAACATAAAAAGTCGACTCCACCATATAGCAAATGGACCCACCCCAAAACGAATCAATTTCAAACAGACCATCTGTGACAAAAAATCTTCTTCTAATGATTGGTCATTAATTGAGGAAAAACAAATGTTTTTTTAGAATAATTATTTATTTTGGTCTATGCCCATAATAATTGGATTCAAAATTACATAGGCAAATTAATTTGATAACATGAAAAATTGTTTGGGGTCTCTAACCTCAATTATCAAAGCATAGCATAATTTCCAAAAATAAATATATAAAATCATTTAACAGTTATTTTTGAAAAATATAGAGGAAGAAAAAAAAAACAAATTTTGTTCAAATGACCAGAAAATTGTTATTGCATTATTAGATGGTTAAACGGTGGTGCATTTATGTTATTACAAAATTGATTTCCCAAGTATTGAGAATCCTATACCCCTCTCCCCATCTGTCTAATGAAAGTAAAATTTGTGTGTGTTTCGAGTGAAATTAGTCGCCCGACTTACTATCTAACTAATATTCTACCATTAAAGAACGGTAAATTGCGTTTTGACGTCCATAGTAGTAATAATAATACCATTTTGATTTCGAAATAATAAACCGTACAATGATGACATAAAAACATTTTCAGATAAGACACTGCAGCAGCATGCTCACAACCATCAGCTGTTTGATGAATGGTATGTTCTGGGGTTTTCTATGTACGAGCTGACATTTTGCAGTTATTCAAAGGAAGAGGAAAGTATTCATATTTAAAAACGTCGTTTATATCCTGCATCATGTGGTGTTTTAAAATTAAATCTCTAAATAGGTTGGAAAACTGGGTTATGGGAGCCAATCAAAAGGGCTATAATTCTTATTATTCAGGATTATTCCAAAAACACACAATGCTAAATGACAATTCACTTCGTTAGGGAAAATGCGTCCACAATCTTCAAAATACCGAAAATCGGGCCGAACTAAAAAGTGCTAAAAAGTAGATCAATTCCATTGAGAGACGTGACCAAAGTCCCAAAAATACCTAAATCTGTGATGTACTCATTGGAACTAACTAACAAATATTGGAAGCAATTGTCTGAGGATAAAAAAAACAATAGCAATTTTGAGTAAAGTGAATTATTAGGGATTTTCTGTTTCCGATTAATTGATTCAGAATGGTGTTAGAACTAGATTTTACCGGAGAGTCCTGTTAAAAAGACTTGATGAACTGGAGAGGAAGTACAGGCGATTTAATCGAGAGACCCAGAAGTTAAATATTATTAAAAACGAGTTGGAGGAACTAGAGCGGATTACTCGAATGTGTGAAAACACTATTAAGAAAGTGGATGGCTTCAAGGGGGATATTCTGGAATTCTATTTCCAATCTTCGTCAAGACCTTCAAAATGTATCATTTTGCATTGGTGGAAATCTACAATGAAGACGATTATTTAATTAGCCGATATGATTTGTCTGTATGTTTAAAAACGTATCACTAAATGTAATGGAGTTTTTGAAGACGTCGGATATGAAGATCACACTATTACGTACAGAAGATTCAGATATTGAGTTTTCTGTAGATATACTCTTCAAATTAAATAGAATGTTCCAAATATACTCCGATGTATTACCTTACAGAGAGATGTAGAAAACTTCTAATGTCTAGTGTCCCTGTCAAGCCCTCACTGTAGAGGAAATTTATTTACAAGCGGCAAATATGCTGTTTAGTTAAAGTTTCGTGGTAGGTAGGAAGACCTTTGGAGGAAACGCATTAATTAGAACAAATGTCTATGAAAAGCAGAAGAAAAATGAAGATGACTATGGTTTCCGCATATATGAAGATATTGCAGAAGAAACCAAGGTGGAAGAAGATATTTTTTTATGGGGAAAAACAAGTCATCACAAAAGTAAGTAACGATAACGACGGTAAGTAGGGGAGACTGGGGCACCTTCGGCAATCGCGTTTTCGATATGAAGCTCTCACCGTACATCACTAGTTTCGATACATAGGTATCGAATATCGAAATAAATAACAGACACAAAGTTTGAAATTTCTAGCTAATAAGCTTATTTAGATACATAGATTTTTGTATTTTTATAGATGTTTCAGTAATATTTCAATTCCATTTCGTAAGTATTTCGTGTATAAAACTTTTAAAATTTTTAAGACAATATTAATAAAAAGTGGCTAACTACGATGTGTATTATTATAGAAATATTTAAAAATATAATGTTTTTACAAATCTGATCGAAACAAATGAAAAAAACTATAAAAAGTACATTCGGGGTACATTCGGCATTTCAAAGTGGGGCACATTCGGCCATATACAGATTGTGCAATATTATTTCCTTAAAATGATTTTGAGTTTGTCTTTAAAACTAATCCTTAAATATGGCTCGAAATTGCATATATAAGATCAAAAGTACTTGTATTGACGAAAATGCGATAGAAAACCCCTATTTCTGATGGTGTGTGCGACCTTGAGATGTAAACGTCCGCCGCTAGAAAATAAAGGCCTATAATTCAAACATTGTGTGGCGTATTAAAACCAAATAGAGCTTTTAGAGGATTAGAATTTCAACCAGACTGATAGCTGTTTTGCTGACTTACAATTACCCGGCTATGACTATGGTGCCGAATGTGCCCCATTAAATGCCGAAGCTACCCCAAGTTGGGGCACATTCGGCGAATTTGACTTTTTTTACAAAACTGTAAAATTTTTTAACTAATACTATTTTTTATATCTTTTTGGTACTATTTTTTATAATTAAGTGTCAGAGGACAACAATCAGCCATAAAGTTCTTATATATGTTGAATAAGTTCTGAGATATAGAGCTCTAAAAAAAAGTGCCGAAGGTGCCCCAGTCTCCCCTACGAATTTAATTGTAGAGATACTGTGAAGATAAGTAGAAGCGAGCAAAAGACTAGGATAACGTCGTACTGCAGATATCGGATATAAGAATCTTCAAAAAGAGATTTCTTTCTTATATGCGTTGTTTTTTTATATGGAATTATCAGATTTAAGAAAGGCGTTTAAGAGTGCATACACATGTAAGAAATTTATTTCTTATACGAATATATTTTCTTAAAGTAAAATGTTTAAATGAAAAACATGTTTTAAAGAACAATATTTTATTAAATAAAACTATTCAGTATATAAAAATACAAAGTTACGAAATTAAATCACAGTTTGGCAAGAACAAATTCAGTATCTTAAAAACTAAAAATTTAAATAAACAAAAATAACAAAATTAAAATCAGTTCATAGTTTGACTAATAGCCTAGACAGACGACAGCCTTAATTCAAATTAACTTGCACATTATCCTCATTGTTGTGTGTTTTTAATGCACAAAATCAAACTGATTTTATACTGAATTAGGCAATTTCAATATGGCAATGCTGTCGAAAATTATTTTTTTTTGTCAAAGTTATTTTTATTTATGAAAATAAAAATAAGAAATGAAGGCAAATTTCAAACCATTTTTCTTAAATTGGGAGCTGTTTTGTTAAGGTCATAGTTGCTATTCCTCCTTTATGTCATGTATCTACATCCAAAAGATGTAATCCTGAAAAATGTCGAAACAAATGTAAAAAAAAATTCATCCTACACACAGACAAACAATTGTTTTGAAGCAAAAAACTGTTTCGTAAATGCAGAAACTTTCGTCTGTCAGGGGTAAATATTAATTCAAATTAAGACATTTTTAAGGGAACCCCCCATTCTCGATTTTTTATTTTTAAGATTTTAAATAGGCTGGTAAAAGACTACCAATGTTTGTTATGGTTTGTGATCAAAGAATAGTCCTTATTTTTGATGGCGGGCATGATAACTCATCACTGGAACATCGGAATCCGAAAATTCCAACGGTGTTAGAAAGAGTATGAACTAGGATTATTAACTTCCCACAACAATTAACAAAATGGCGGAACTTTGAAAAAAATTTTTTTTTGGAAAATCGCCTATTTTTGACCGCAAACTAAGGTAAAAAAAAATGGAAGATCTTCGCCGATTGGTTTTATTCTAGTTCATACGATAGCTATACACTCACAGAGAAACGTCCCAAAATTTGAAATCGATTGGGTTATTAGTTTTTGTGTTATCGTGCCCGCCATATTGATTCGAGAAAAATGCGTTTAAAGTTTTTAGAGTCACTCTTGCCGTCACTTGATGCTGACACCATAAATCGACTATATCTTCAAGAGTTCTTGAGATTTGCACTTAAAATTTTGTAGGTGCATTCTTGAATTAGCGTAGATTCGAAAAACTAAATAAAATTTTTTGACACCGAGAATGGTAGAACAATATTTAAACATATTCAGTGTGGCCAACAATCTTAAATATTTTCTTATGTGAAACGTTTTCAAATACCTTTATCAGCTTTGGTGTTTGACAAACATTTCTTATATCAGTGTTTTTCTCATATGAAGTAATTTTTACACTGAGAAGATTTAAAAAGGCTCGGTGTTTTTGATAATCTTTCTTATATCCGATTTTTTCTTATATGAGATGTGCTTATATCCGATATCTACTGTATAATGGAAATGAGAAGAAAGCTGTATTTGAAGCGGAAGCTATTGAAGCTGAAACAACTGAGTCTGAATCAGAGAAATCCAAGGAAGAGAGAGCTAATAGGAGATGCATAAAGGAGTGTCCCTTCTGCCAATTTCCGAGTAATTAAAATATTTGATATCGTTTATAACGGCATATTGCTTATAGCGACCAATTTCACCAGACCTTTGACCGTCGTTATAAGCGATTTTGGCTGCATTACTTAATAGGTATGTTAAAATAATTCTACTCACATTGCTATAGATTTTTATAAGTATGTATGATATTTAAGAAACCACCACAAAGGTCAATCTATTTAAAATGAAATGTTGAAAATGTTTGGAACAAAAATTCAATTTGATAATTTAAATACTAATCTAATGCTTATTTTGCAAAAAGTGCACAAAAAACCCAGCATACCGAATAAAGGAGTCATTATAAGATTTTCTAATCAATGAGAGTAGAAAACCTTTGAGTTATTGCGAACTTTAAAATTTAAAGTGAAAACCTCAACAAATCTTGAAGAAATTGCCGACTTAATGTGTTATAATGTGCCGGTGAAAGTGTTTCTTAAACGTTAGTTTTTTTTACGTATGGCACGATAATTCAAAAACTTAAAAACCGATCACACTTTGACCATACATACATGAACTCAGATAAATGTAATCAGTCAAGATCTTCCTTACTTTCTAGCTTGGCATGCAGTCGAAATAAGGAATTTTCTGATCTTGAATGTATATAATACATTTATAAAATCAAATAAATGTGGAAATAGTTATACCAATCGCAAATATAATATAAAGCAGTACCTATTCGAATTATATACGTTTGTGGGAAGCGTAGGTGAACGCCAACATGAATTCCACTTATTTGATATCCCAATATATTTATTGAGTAGTAGTGAATTAAAAATACAGTCGCGGACAGGAACAAGGTCTCAGGTGAAAGTATGGGAGGAAATAATCGAATGTCAATGATCCATGGACTGATGTGGCCAACATTGGCACCCCCAAATTTACCAGCCTTGCTAATACATCGGCGCCTTAACTAGTATTTTGTTTAGTTAGTAAGTCCATGGGTAAATGGGTCTTGACATTGTTTACTCTTTTGATCAACAAAATCGTTAATATATAACCAAATTCGATAAAAATTGGCAGTTTACAAACCAGTGAGCGGAGCAGTATAGTCGGACGGGGCTGATCATACGATACCCTACTCAACTACCACTGAACTCTAACTTTCTTCGGATGTTTATTCCGAGCCTGGGTACTATTTCGTGCCGTGTAGAGGTCAACAGCACCTATTCCTTACACTGACATATTTTCCGAATATTACTAATATTCAGTACAGCCCTTCTAATTGTTTCTCCAGATTCCCTTCACCTTGGGTTGTGTGGTGATGTTCGGCTTATAATTGTTGCTTATTAAATTATTATCTGTTCACAACCAAAAATTATAGGCGTTGTCCTTGACCTTAATCGGAACTTCGTGTGCAATTTCAAAGCCATTCCGCCCTCTAGCGTAATAACGGGTTACTACATAATATCTGAATACTTAAACAACTTTAAATATTTATGTATAATTCCCACATCTGAGTACATAAACAATATAATTGGTATCAATTTAAAGGTGAACCACTCCTCTTGGATATCTTGGGTCTATGTCCTTCAGGAGTAAATATATACGACATAGAATTCCATATGTTGTAATTTTTCATACAAAAGTCAGGATCCATTTGATCCGCTAAATCTTTATCAAAACAGGCATGCTTATTCTTTGGCTGATCCCCTTCTCCATGTAAAAAAACGACAACAATTAATTATTTGGTCCATTTAATCCCCAAATATTAATCGGCCAGCACCGGTCCTATATACACAATTTCATGAAGATTGGTCAGCTAGTCGAGATATGACGATCGGTATACTTAGAGGTGGGTCTATGACCAATATTTCGCGGCGTCACAAAAATGCGTTTATGTCAAAATGCGGATCATAAAGCCCTTTTCCCTTTTATATAAAATTTGCATGTAATGCACAGTTATCTAAATGTAATGATAGCGGATAAATACTAATCAGCAACTATGTTCTATTTTCGGCAACCTTTTGAGGAACCATCATCTGTAACATATTTGTAAGAACCACATCCGTACGAACAAATATATAATTCTTAACCATTAACACTAGAAAGACGGGAATTTTGTATATACCTATATTGCCTAAAATCGGTCAAAATGACCTCATTCTGAAAGAATTTTTATTGTATAAAGAACATTTTTTAAACTTACAATCATGGTAGGGCTGTCGAGTTTCCCCTTTTGAAAAATAAGAGCGGGGACAAAATGTTAAAAAAAAGTCTTTACTCTAAGAGCACACAGAAAAAATCATTGTAAAATCAATTAAAATCATGTTCATTCAACATTTTTTCCTAACGATTTGCTTCATTATCGTTTCATGTTGATTTAACATTTTTTACAGTAAAATTAAAATAACATTTTTTCTCTTAAAAGTAACACGAAATCATGTTAATTTAACTGTGTTGTTCTAGTTGAATCAATGTGATTATAATTTTGAAATAATGCGAAATTCTTATTAAATTTAGATTTTTATAAGTTAAAATAACACGAATTCATGTTGAATCAATTGATCTGGTCATATAAGAAATTTACTTTATACAATAATAAAAGTAGGTTATTTATGCCATGTTCTGACGGTCATCCGAACAATGTAGTTCGCTCTCAGAATTACGTACATGAATTAACCCGTTCATACAACACTATTCATAATTCATGTCATCAGAGTTTTTAATTTCAAACTTTTTGTTTCTTGTTTTACACCAAAAATATAACATATTTTAGTGAATTACATAGGGATCTAAATAGAAAAAATAATTCTCTTTCTCCTGAATATAGTATGAACCCATATCTATTTACTTTTCATTCATGTTTTCCATTTTTTCTGAAAATGTTGTTGTTTTTAATACATTTTTATATTTTCTCAATTCAAATTTCACATACTGTCACATATACAAATTTGGAGAATTTTTTGTTTGAGTTGCCCCACATTTGTTTCTTGTTTTGTACGCTAATTAGAACCAAAGGAAAAGAAATGCATATTGCATTATGTAGAAAACAAAATTTACATCCTGCTGCATATATAAAAACTATAATTTTTTTTACTTTTCATTCATAATTTTCAATTTTACTGAAAAAGTTTGAAAATTTCATAAATATTTTCAAACTGTCAAAATTAATTTATTTTCGATAAATACTCTCAATTGTTAGGGATGGGACAAATTTATTGGTTATTCAGAAAGTGATTCGAATTGAACAACGTACAAAAGTCGGTGTTCGCTCAGACAATTTTGTATGGGGAACTAAGTAATTACTTCATAATTAAGGGTCGAACAACTAATGAGAGAGGGAACAACGCTCGTCTGTACATCACATTATTTAATATTTCACAAGAGGTCAAAATGACCGATTTTAGGCAATATAGGTATAGCACATGTGAATACGGGGAATGAAAGAGGGGAGAAAGCAGCTACTATGATTAATAAACGTAGTACAAAAAGTCACCAAATGTTAAAAAATTGTGTCATAGTATACACTATTGTTTTTGTACTTGAAATTGAAAAAGGGTCAAAATGACTGCCTTCGGCAATCTAGTGTTAAATACCTTGGTTTCATTGGGTTGGATACCGATCACTGTCTACTTATAGTTTTGGCAAGTTATAACATCAATGCATCCTACAGTGTGTGAGGCTACTTGAGCTTTCAGTCATTCAGTCTTTCATAGCCTGTGACACGTAAGTTACCCTTCGCTCTTCATGGTACAATTATAAAAGGTAACAGCAAATCCCAGCTGATTTGATTCCAACGTAATACTAGTGTCAATATGAATTTGACAAATTATGTTTTTAAAAATCACCCAACAGGAAAATTGGGAACGCATACAATTTGAAATTGTTCTTTATTAAATGTGCTCTTGTATTCAATTTACTCAATCTGCCTGCTGGGAAAGTTTGAGGAAGCAAATCATTCTTCAAGGAATAACTCGCTATTCCCAGCATTTTCATATGTGTTACACATATATATGACAATGGCTCAATTATAGGAAAGATGTGGAAGCGATAGAAATATAAATTTGATACATTTTCATTCATGTTTTTCAATTTTTATTTTGAGGATTCGAAAATATTTCATTTTCAAAATAAAAATAATTTGATGATAATTTGTTTGTTTATATTTATATTATATTCTATATTCTGTCAAATGAGTTGACACTAGTAGAACTTACAACAACAAATTTCCATGTGGTTGTTGTATCGTTTTTTGTACAACAACACTTGCTGTTACCTTCTATTATTATACCATGTTCGCTCTTAAACTTCATTTATTCTGCTATTCACCGTTTACATTCTCATATAATGGGTCTTGAAAATGTAACTCTTTTGGCATATAAAGTTCCTAACATTCAAACAAATTCAATGAAATTTGGTAGTTTGCTTCTAATTAGGCCTATAAAGCAAATTACGAAAAACTTTAGATCGGACCATGGTTTGGTATACCTCCCATTCAATGAGTCTTGAAAAGTTCGCTTTTTGGGCCTATAAAATCGTTAATATCGTTTCCAAATTATCTTGGAAAAGTAACTTTCTATACAATAGAATCAGTAAAACTCACTATATTTGTTGTATTTGGTATTTTTGCTGATGAAAACAGATTTAATTTGTTTGTGTCGGATGGATCAAGTAAGGTATGACACAGGGCACATAATTCCGACCGTAAAACACGGAGGAAGCTCTGCCGCTCTGTATGAGCGCTGCCAGAGTAGGAAATCTCGTTTTTATTGAAGGAGTTGGAAATTGTATTTATTATTTAAACATGTTAAAAGATAATATCAAATGTAGTGCTGAAAAATTTGGGATTGTGGAAAACATTTCAATTTTATCAAAATAAAGGCACCAAATACAAATCCCATACCGTTCGAGAATGGGTACTTTATAATTCTCCAAAAGTGTTTCAAACACTAACCATCAGGCTGTCGCAACATGCTAGTAGCATATGGACAGTGAAAGTATAAAGAATATTGAGTAAAAGACAAGATGTTGACATATTGTGGGAATGGATCCATTTTCCTAATCTATCTAGATTTGCCATTTTTAAAGTTCTAAATACTTTCGGGAGTTACGAAAAAGGGTGTAATGATAGACTGCATCTGCGGATAAGATCTAGATTTGGCAAAAATATTACTTTTGTGCGAAAGCTCGTCGATCTTGTGGCTATTTTTTCAATTTAAATGACTACTTGATCTTTCTATCTTATTAGCATTGGCATTCCCCTTCTGCGTGAACCATCAGTAGGTTCGCTTTTATATGTCTTTTGAACTGGGGCATCCTCATCCATTCGCACAAAATGGTCTATCCACCGTAGTCGCTGTAGCTCGATTCCGTGTATAGATGGTATCTCTTTGTTAATTCGACGCCTATATTCACCGTATATCTCATGGTTCATTCGACGCCTATATTCACCGCCGACGCAAATCGGCCCGTAGATCTTTCGGAGAATATTTCCCACAAACACTCCAAGAGATGCTTCCTCTGCTTGCCCATGTATTCATGCTTCAGATCTAGTAGAGAGAGTCTAGAATGAAATCTTGTTCAAAGTTGGCTGCTACATGCTACTATGATGTACATAGTGTAATTTTTGTTCGCATACAATGTAATTTTAAATTCCATTTTTTTCGAACTGATCGCCTGTAGTTTCGTATTTCATTTTCTTCTGCCCGCAATTTACCCACATTTAACAGGTGTTTGTATTTGGAGGGTATACAACGATTTTTATACATCTTCACACTTATTTTATAAAGCATTTTGTCCATTCGTTGTAGCATTAAATAAAAAATATGCAAAATGTATACGAAACTTCGTCAGGTAATACTTTAAATTCAATAGTTAGAACTTCCGCTTGACCAAAGTATATACACTTCTCCCAAGATCAAATCCAGTTAACACCCGAACATTTGATTTAGTATGGACGATAAGT
This sequence comes from Musca vetustissima, assembly GCF_032173495.1. Classification (NCBI taxonomy): domain Eukaryota; kingdom Metazoa; phylum Arthropoda; class Insecta; order Diptera; family Muscidae; genus Musca; species Musca vetustissima. The sequence continues at coordinate 5,987 of NW_026876912.1, read as the reverse complement.
TTAATGATTTATTTCCATACATTTGAGAATGTTCCCCTAAAAATACTTTCTTTTTTCTAGGAATAGCAGAATTCCAACACGATGATTACATTAGGCTGTGATACGTAAAAACCCAGAAAAGAATCTAAGATCAAACACGTCTAAAATTTTTATTCTTAAGGCTATCTTCACTTTCTACGGCATAGACCGGAAAACTTAAAAAAAATAAATGGATTTAAATAAAATAAAAAATTCGAACAATCCTTAGCAACAAACATTTTTTTGGCCATAAAATAGTGCTGTTAAACTTTTAATTTCATTTCTATCTCTCTGCAAAAGGTGTTAACAATAAAAATTCAAAATACTTTTACCGGGAGATTGAAAAAAAAACAGCAGAAGAGTTTATCACAGCTTAGATCTAATTCTAAAGTACAAGTTATGTTTGTGGTGGTAGTGATGATGGCCTGACAGTTAAACTGACTAACTGAACGACTATTCGAATCATTGACAACAAAAACAAATTTCCACAACTATTGTAACAAACCTAGTATTTAACTAAAATTACAACAAAAACATCGAATATTAATAATAATATGTATTACAGAGTATATCACCAAACAAAATTCATCATTAACCAGAACCAAATATCATTATATTTGATGGCAACACACACACACACATATTAATATACAATATTTTATGGGTAAATACGTGTACAGTGTGAGGCAAATTTGTGGGACTTCATATATAAAAAATCTATGGATAAAATAAAAAAACCAAACAGAAGAAAAGCAGTTCAAAACAAATTACTTAGCTGGCTTGTGACAAAACATTTGTTCCATAATCCGAGCTTAAAAAAGATTTGCAGGCACGTCGCTCTTCCATTTTGAAAGACCATGTTCCGAAATGTTGATCTCTCCATCGAATTTGTGGCCTCCTTCTTTTGTGTGAATCCTCAGTTGGCTCGCTTTTATATGCCTTTTGTGCTGGGGCATTCTAATCCATTGTCACAAAATAACTTAGCCAAAGTAGTCGCTGCAGCTCGATACGGCTGACTATGTCGATGTTCTAGAATAGATGGTACGATGGTTATATTCACCGTCGGGCACCTTGGTCGGTCCATAGATCTTTCAAAGTATTTTTCTCTCAAACACTCCATATGCTGCCTACCGAAGTGCCCATGCTTCAGATCCATACAACGGCACGGGTAGTATCAGCGTCTTGTATAGTGTGAGTTTGGTCTGGCGAAAAGTGGCCCTGTTCTTATATTGCTTACTCAGACCAGCATCTGTTGGCCAACACTATTTTTCTGCGGATTTCAAAGCAGATGTTATTAGTTTTGTTTATGGCGGTACCGAGGTATATAAAATCGTTCTCAACCTCTGTAGTTTTCAAGTTCCACCATTTGTCCGAGTCTACTGGACTCCTTCTCAATACGTTCAAAGCTGTATGTTACCACTCCCATTATATCGATGTCGTAGGCGAGTAACATAATTTGTACCCCCTTTTTTCATTATTTTAAGTCCGTTTTAAACCTAAACCTGGTATTCATTGATATAACCACCATATAAAAGTACCGATCGATTTGTTCTACCCATGGCGGAGGATATGAAACATTAAATTGACGTTTCTTATTAGGAAGTGACCTGTGAATTTCTTCCATGGAAGTCTCTAAAATTTTCGTATGTAGAATAACCGCATGTATTATTTCATGTTTGGTTCCGCCTCATCTTCGGTGTTTTATAGATTTTAGGCTCAAACCGAAGTGGCTGTAAATTTACACATCTATGCATTTTTAAACCCTGCATCCGGTGAGCCTGCATTAAGACGGTGTGCAATTAATACCTTATTATGCAGATTTATTTATTAGAAAATTTCATGCTAACGGTAAATATCAGTTGAACCCAAAACGCCTACATCGAAGGCAAATCTGTGGATACTGCCGTACGTGAGATTACAAATAAGCTGCGTTCCTCGATATCGAAGGATATCAATAATGTCAAGCTAGATATATCCATTCTGCTCTCGAAGGTACAGATGTATCCTCTCTCCCAACGGAATGGATTGATAGAATGCTGGAAAACTGAGTTATAAATTCATCTATTGGAGAGAGCTCCGTGGGGAAATCTGTCAACAGAAGAACACCACAGGAGGAGTTATCTATCCTCTACTATGGCTTCTGGTTTTAAATGAGACACTGGCCAATGACGTAGACTTGTTAGTCAGTGGGAAATTTCTGCCGACTATTTCCGATATAATGTAGGGTGATTTATATAATATGTCTAACTAGGCCCAGACCAATGGTCTTGGGGTAAACCCCACGAAGACATAAATGGTACTTTTCACTAAGGAACGTAAGATCCGAAACTTCCGTTTGTCATCTTTAGGTGGATTAATAATAAAACTTTCCTTAGAACCAAAATACCTAGGCAATCCTAATTACGGGAGCACTCAGAAGCACACCAAAAGAGAATTTGAAAGTAATTTTAAACCTCCAACCATTGGATATTTCGTTTAAATTCCTTGCTGCCCTGAGACTTCGAGAAACCAACATGTGGAGATCGTTGTACTTTGACCACCCAAGTATTCTCAACACAATTTTGGATTGTGATTTTTTTTAACTATGTTCCCTCCAATGTCTTTATTGGATGACATTTATTCGATGACATTAAAGAGATTGTCAGGGCCGACTGACAATCAACACTTCAAAAAAATTCAAAAGCGGTTCTTGACTGTTAATATTTGTATTTAATATTTGTTGGGTTCCAGGACATAGTGATATAGACGGGGATGAAACAGCTGACGAGCGTGCTCGAGGGCGTTCGCTACTTAATTGGATGCAGGATTTCAAAGCCGGCAGCGAAACCTGCATTCAGGATTTCATACACTATCTGACCTGAGTTATAAAGTCGTAAAACCACAAATGTCTCCGAGTGTTACGGCTGCTAATGAGGACTGTACATCCTTTAACCTAACCTAATATTTGGCTCCTTTAACTTATTGGCGTCTTGCGTTCTCAGTCGGTAACAACTTTTGTCGCTGAAAATGTTGAGCGTAGTCGTGTTTTTGGAAATAGCTACCACACAAAGGACGGGACCAACTTGAGGTATTTTGGTGGAGTATAACAAAAATCGGTCTAGCCTTTTGACTTTGTTTTTTTTTTTATAGAAGAACCTAAGATTTTTTTAATCATCTTCAATAGAAGACCCTGAAGCTTTATTGTGAAAATATCCTAAGGTGTTGCAGAAGAACCAAACGTATTCACATTCAGAAGACCCTAAGGTCTTTTTTCAAAAATGATGTAGTGTTTTTTCATCTATGAAATATTCTGAGATCTTCGTCTATGAAGACACTAAAAACTTTTTCTCATGTGGACACTGATGTTGTTTTTATATAGAAGACCCTAGATTGTCTTCCACTACAGAAGACCCCAATGACTTCTTGTAAAATATCCTGAGTTGTCCCTTTATTTCATCTGTTCTTTTATATAGGTCCCTGAGGCATTCTTCTTTATAAGCCCCCTGTGATATTCTTCTCATTTTTTACAAGAGACATTGATGTCGTCTTCTGCTACTGAAAATCCGAAGATCCAATTTAAATATGATTCCACCACCTACTTTTATAAAAGGCCCAATGGCTTCGTTTTTTTTTTTAAAGCCCTGAGATATTATTTTATAAAAAGTCTGATAACTTCTTTTATAGACGATCTGCACATTTCTTTTGAGGAAGACCCAAAGACCTTCGTTCTTAGAACACTTTGGGATATTCTTTAAGAGAATATCTAAAACATCTTTTTAGGAGACTCCTGAGACTTTCTTCCATGAATAATACTGAGGCCTTCTTTTATAGAAGACCTTGAGGTAGACCTATTTATCTGAAGTACTCAGAAAATTTCTAATATAGAAGTTTTGTGTGTCTACTTTGGAAACTCCTGTTATGTTAATTTATAGAAGAACCTGACAAAATTTCTTATTTTCTCAAATAAAGGTCAAAAGATTTTCTATATAGAAAAGCAAGAGGAGTTCTTCATAGAAGGATTTTTTATAGAAGACCAAGAGGTATTCTTTATAGAAATCCGTGAGGTCTTCTTATAGAAGTCCAAGATGACTATTTGTAGAAGACAAGGAAGTCTTCATATAGAATACCAAGAGTGTTTCTTATGGAAGAACAAGAGGTTTTTTTTATAGAATACGAAGAGGACTTCTAATAAATCAGGAAATGTTCTTGTAGAAGTCCAAGGGGACCAGGAGGCTTTCTTGTAGACGACTCGGAAGTCTTCTTATAGAAGACCTAGAGTTCTTTCCGATAGGGGCCCGAAAGATCTTCTTTATTGAAACCCGATTGATCTTGAATAGATGACCCAAGGGTTTTTTTAAAGACCAAGAGTTCTTCTTTATAGAGGTCCGAGAGATTTTCTTTATAAAAGACCTGGAGGGTTTCTTATAGAATTCCAAGAGGTCTTCTTGCAAAAGACCAGAAAGTCTTCTGATAGAATACCAAGTGGCCTTCTTATAGAAGTTCAAGTTAAGAGGTCATCTTATAGGTGACACAGAAATCCTATAGAGGCCTTCTTATAGGCGACTAAGAGGTCTTCTAATTGAAGACTAGGAAGTCTTCTTATAGAAGACCAAGGGGTACTTTTATAGAATACCATGAGGTCTTATAGAAGACCATGAGGTCTTCTTTATGAAAGACCAAGAGGTATTATTCATAAAAAACCAAAAGCTATTCTTCACTGAAGCCCAGGAGGCTTTATGGCTGACCAAGATATTTTCTTCAAAGGAGACCAGGAGATCTTCTTATAGAAGTTGATTTTTTTTATAAAAGACTAAGGGTCTTCTTCATAGAAGAGCAAAATGTTTTCTCCATAAAAGACCAAAAAGTCTTCACCAAAGAAGACCAAAAGGACTTATCCATAGAAACCGAAAATGTGTTTTTCATAGAAGCTCAAGAGGTCTTCTTCATTGAGGTCTTCCACATGGAAGTCCGAGAGTTCATCCAAAAAAAGCCAATGATCTTCTTCATAGAAAATCAAGCGTTCTTCTACAACAAACCAAAAGGTCTTCCCCATAGAACCATCTTTTCCATTCAGACATAAAAAAACTAATTTATGTGCTTGATTTTGCTCACCACTGTATATTTTCCATACCGCTTGAGTGAGGCACCAACCAACAGAAAAAAAATCACGCTATACACAAAGTGAATGAATAAAACTCAAAATTAAACCGAGCTTATAAATATAAAAGCCAACCGTGGCTTACTTCGTAATGAAAGCAGTTAACGCACCGAAAGCAACAACAACCACAACAATAACAGGAGAAGCACTAACAAAAACAACAAAAAAGCGACAGTAGTGATGATGAGATGAACCGCAGCAATGCTGCCGATAATAATAATGGCTTAAACGAATGAATGGACAAGTGATCAACAACAACAACGTGGAAAAAAGAACCTCAGCTACACATCTGGAATTTTATTGGTCTAATGGATCTACATACAACTTTTTTTTGGTGTTAGAATAATTCTCTAGGGGAGGTGGAGAAAATTCCAACAAATCGACAAAATATTTCAGTTGCCGAAGTGCATTCGAAGGGTTTAGACGCATTTTGCGGGTGAAATTTAAATACAAACAATAAAAATCAAAAGCAACTCTTTGCAATTTGTTGGAACCGCTTGAAAGTGCAAACCGTTTTTTTTTTTTGAAAAGTTGGCTGAGTGAAAGAAAAAGTTGGTTGGTTTTTTGCATTGCCTTGTTTTTTCGAATGTAAAAGTGGTGAAAAGTTTATAGTGAAGAGACACTATAATTTAACGCCGGTTGCATTTCAAAAAATAAAATAAAATTGTGTGTACTTTAGTTCCTAATTTAATAATATACGACTACCTATACAACGGCAATAACTAATTGCAAATAATTAGAATTGTGTGGAACATTTTTTTTAACGACAACAACAGCAGCAACAACAACTACAACATCAACGAGTTATGCTGCACAAAGTCAAAATAATGGC